>NC_134238.1:86733875-87033875 GCF_965152275.1 Natator depressus | reverse complement strand
CTTGACTTCAGTTTTGGTAGTCTATGTAAGAGTTCACTGCAGCATTGATGATGATTGGAGTTGTGCACTTACCTTGCCAAAGTAAAAGTTTAAATCTTTGGTCTCTTAATTTGTTTATCTTCATTGTCAAAGCCTCCCCGTCCATGCAAATTGGGTCTGTATTTTGCCAAAGTAATACAATCAGAACAGATGTGAGATCCTAGGGTCTAAGAACACTGCAAACAGTCCCATGGAAGTTAGGAAATGGGCACGCATCAAATAAAAATTGATTGAGGAAAATATCATAGATTGAAAATCAAACTTCGGTATTAAGTAACTGAAAATTCTGCACAGGGCAAGTATACATGTAACAAAAACATTAATAAACAGAAACTAAGTGGAAATTCAGATGGCCCATGTAATCTTGCGAAATGAAGCAAGACAGAAATGAGGATGTATTTGAGTCAATACAATAATTTTAATGTGTGAATAGGTTCTTTGTATTCTGATGCAGGTTCCAACTGAGATTGGGGCCCCATTGTGCCAGGCATTGTACTAGCATTTAGTGAAAGATACAGTGGATTTATCCTCACTACACTCTTGTGAGGTAGGGAAGTGCTATTATCCCAGTTTTACAGGTGGGGAACTGAGATACAGTGACTTGCTCAAAGTCACACAGGAAGTTTGTGACACATCAGGGAATTGATGTTGGGTCTCCTGAGTCCCAGGCTAGCATACTAACTGCTAGACCATGGCTAATTGTGAAATTAGAGTGATCAGAACAGAACTGCTACATATTTTAAAAAAACCCTCTTCTATGAAATATGGACAAATAATGTTTTCTGTTTCTCTTTTTGTTAGAGAGAGAAGGAAACCCAAGAAGCCATATCAGCAAAAAAGAACATTAAGAGAGAACAGCAAATAAGTGACAACAGTAAGCAGTCTCACCTTTGTATTGCACATCCTGCAATCCAGAAGAAGAAAAAGGTACACAGAGTAGGTCCAACTACCTTCTTGATTGGAGAGACACCCAAAAGCATTCGCAGGTGAGACTCGTAAGATGGGAGGATGAGGAAGAAGTAGAGATTACAGAGAACTTTACTTTAGGAAGTTGTGTAATTTTTTCATTTTGTCAAATAAACTTTAGTCAGACATGGGTGGGCAAAAGGCAGGGCTGGGTTATTGATAACTTTCTGTTACAAGAGCAGAAGTAATTGGAAACTTTGCCTTTATACTGTAGCTTATACAGCACACTTTTGCCATACTGGCTGAATTAAAATATAGACATGAATTATTTAAAATGGCACACATGTTGTTTTTGTGTTTTCAGTTAATATTGTGAAAGTTGACAATTTTGATAATTTTCAAATTGAGGTAATTTGAGGACTTCCAACTGTATTTAGAGGGCCAAAATAATTCCAGTGTAACTGTGTAAAGTCAATAGATTTACACCCGGAAAGGATTTTGGTCCATTTTGCTTTGGTTTAGAGCAGTGGTTCTCAATCTGCAGCCAAGCCCAATCAGCACACAGTTGCAGCCCATGTGACATCCTCAGGGCCATACAGGTATTATATATATTGTGTGGATGTGGCCCACATAACAAGTAGTGAGCAGCATACGTGGCCCACCGTGGTAAATAGGCTGAGAACCACTGGTTTAGAGACTGTGCAGTACATGCAATTAGAATCTTGTTTTTTATGGGTCCAGTTGTTAGGCAAAACTCCCATTTAAATTGCTGAGTGTTCTGACTAAGGATTGCAGATGTGGCCCCTCAAGTGCGTCTGCCATACACAACTGTATTATTTTCCTTAATCTGAAAAAAGCAGATCAATACCCTCCTACCTTTCTCACAAAGGTGCTGAGATTCAGTGAATATTCTCAGATAAAAACTATTAATGTGAGTTGAGGATGAAAATGCTTATCAGGAAATTTAAAATTTAAAAAAAATACCTGGATGTAATTAATCTCAAAACAAGCATTATAAATCCATGAAATTAAGAGTTAAGGTTAAATTTAAAAGTAATCCAAACACTGTTAAAGAGTGGGAAAGCAACAGCTATGCAATTATGATTGATACATATTTTGTGCTTGGTATCTCAGATTAGAAGAAACTGACTTTTAAAATGTATTTGGTTTTTTTCATATTTTTAATGCTGTCACTACTAGGTAGAATTAAGATTGTTTGCACTTCTACACATTTAGATTTCTTTGAAGTTTTTAACTCAGGCTAAGTGCTTCAGGAGGATGCAATATATTCTTCATACATTACAAAAAAGCTGAATCCCTGCTTTAAGTGCAAAGCTCTCCTCTTCCTTACCTATGGAAACACTCGCAGTGCATCCAGAATTTGTGAAGTGGTTTGAAATGTTAGGTCGTAGATTTTATACAAGTTGTTTACTTAAAGTACACACAGTTTGCCTCTGCTTTTAAATTGACAGAAAGAGGGTAGTAACTTGTTGATATGTGAAAAGATGGTCTTTACTAGCAAAAATTGTTTTGAAATGATTGTTTTACCAGTCCTTTAACTCTGAAAAGCCTGAATTTCACTTTTTCCAGAATAGAGATGAACTGTTTAAGGATTTTACTTATTAACTAGGACTATAACTCTACGGTAAACAGTTCTTTAAAAAAAATTCATTATGGAACAAACAGTCGTGTTGACAAGAGATTGATGTTCTGATTTTTGGAAAATGCATATTACCTGTTCTAGGGAAGTGAATATTTAAAACCATTCAAGAATGTGCAAGGTGTTGTGATTTGCTGTCTGTCAGGTGTAGTTTATGACTTGGCTATGAAAACATACTTAAGGGAAAATACATTCAGGATTTTTTATCATCTACAGAAGTTCTTTTTTAATTTTTAATTTAAATCTGAACAGTGTTTATTTTACAAATGGAATTTTGGCAAGTGATGAATCTATAATGTGTTTAACAGCAAGTGCCAGTGTGTGGGAGGGAAGGAAGGTGTAGTCTTCTCCTTGAGGGGGTAAGGCTTTGAATTTCTCTTTTCCTGCTAATTTGAAAATGTACCCTGACAGTAGTCTGATATTTCACTGCCAGTCAGGATGTATAAAATAAATGACTTGTTGAAAATAATAATTTTGGATTCTTAAACAAATCTGATATTCCAATTCTTGTTGAAACTTAAATGGGAATTTATAGCCATCAGTCTTGAGGCTGAGCTCAAATGGAACCACCCACAAACCATTTCAACATGTTGAATCAACATGTCATGCATTACATATCTGTGCAGATGTCATCCTAGCAGGATTCATGGTATGTGCACTGTGCAATACTGCAGCTTAATTTATTAAATTGTATAAAATGAGATTTTATAGCGTGGATTGGAGACTGGCTACTGGTATTATCCAGATCTAGTCTCTTTCAGCTGAAGGCTACAAGGACTAAAAAGTTGGGTTTTTCTTAAACACAGATTCAAGTTTTCCAAAAGAGGGTATTTTTCTGTGCTGCTGCTTCCCCACCCTCCCACATCTCTCTCCCCCTGCAAACCCCCAGTTTGGAAAAAGACTCATTCTAGTTCATTCTCTCTCTCCCCCACCCCTCCTCCAGTCCATCCCCCACTCCACTCCACCCTGTCCCTCCTCACTATTTAATACTAATCAGCAACATTTAAATTATAATCATGCAGAGAAAGAGAAACATTTTGCAGTTCTTGACATCTGCTACAGGAGAAAGTTCTCATAGTAACAATGGTCAAAGAGCATGCAGAAATAGAAAGGTATAGGCCATTGCTAACTAAGCAAGGAGTTGAGAGAGAGAATTTATGAAATCAGCTGAAGCAAGTGCATTTTAGAAACAAGGAGGTCAATATCAGATTGGATCCTGAAATAAGTGGGGAGCCAGTAAAATTGTTTGAGGATGTACTTGTAATCAAGCTGCTTTCTCCATTGAATAAGGTATGCAGCATTCATCTGTAAATGTTGGAGTCTGGATAGCTGCTACAGGGATAGCTGCGCAAGAGGCATATAACTAGTAATATTAAAACAGAGATGCTGTTGTAGATGTTCAAAATATGTTAACTATGAATTTCTTTTTTTAACAGAAACAGACTGGTTCACTGTCCAAACTAAATAGCAGATTATCTACATCATAGTTAAAACAAAACAAAAACACCCTCCTGATCTGAAATTGGAAGCTTGGTCTGAATTGTTTAAAGGTCTTTCCCAATAATTTGAAAATGAGCCTAAGTGGATTGACATTTTTAAAATATATTTGATAAGTTTATAGTGAATTTTTAAATACACCCTACCCATGGGATTCTTTGCATTTATATACAAAATGTGCAGTGTATGTAACTTTTAGGAATATTTTTAATACAGATTTTTTTCACTAAATCTCTTTGTATTAGTTTTGTACTTCTAAAAATTGATTGTTTTATGGGTGTGAGAGGGGAGAGGAAAAAGTGGAGCAGCTGAATATTTGGATAAACTATTTAGATTGGAAAAGCTCTATATTTTTTTAGAGAGTTAAAGTGAAGTGTCAGAGTATCGCTTATATAGTCTAGCTCGATAGTGATAATAAATCTTCAGATTTTTAAAAGCCTTGAAAATGGATTTAGAAACGATTAATAAGCAAAACAGTCTTATTTCATATAAAATTAGAGCAGGGGCCTCTTAGGGCTTGTTGAATCCTGTGTTTTAACCTTCCATTTAGAATGGTGCCAATATCTTTGGACAGAAATATGAAAATATGAAATTTTGCAACCAAATATTCTACCAAAGCTGAGAATGGCTGGAAATAATCTTGGGGAAAATAGTAGCTGGTTGCAAACAGACTTGTGTGAGATGCTGCCACTAAATGCTGGAAACTCTCAAGCTTTTATTGAAAAGAGGCCCAACTGTGGGGATGGGGAAGGGAAAACGGGAGTGTTGGCTGCATTTAGTACTCAACTAGGAGAAAAGATGACCTCTTTACAAACCTGCTGCATTTTATAGAAAGTGTCTAGTTTAAAAGAACCAACAGCAATATGTTTGAGACTCAAGGCCTAGTCTGGTACAATCATATTCTTGAAGATTGTTTTCAGTTTTAAATGGCTGTAGATTTCAACTTTCTAAAGGTATACCAAAGTGACTGACTTACCAATGAGTTAGGTATAGGTAATGCAGTGGCCACATGCTCATTCATGAATCCCTCACAATCTAGGACATAAGAACCTATTCTGTGTGATATTTTTTGTTGTTGAGATAAATTTGGCTGAGAAGCCAGGGTTAAGTGCTATTTTTCCTTTAAAATTGCCCTCAGGACCCCTAACTTCAACATGAATAGCCATCAAAGACTGGGCAAAGGGAGCTTAGTTTTAGTATGTATTCTGAAGGATGGCATTCTTGATAGTTCTGCACTTTGCTAGAACCACACTCTGGCCTGCCAACGTGGGGAGTAAAGGGAGCAATTGCCCAGGGGCCCGGGTGGTTTAAAAGGCCCTGGAGGCCCCAGCCACCGCCGCTGGCAGTGCAGCAGGGCTACGGCAGGCTTCCTGCCCACCCTCGCTCCGCACCACTCCTCGAAGCAGCCGGCGGCAAGTACCTGCAGCCCCTTGGGAGGAGAATCTCCGCGCACTGCCCCCGGCCCGAGCACCAACTCCGCAGCTCCCTTTGAGCTCCTTGCAGTGCCAAAGGAGACACGTATTCACATCCCAAAAATACTCTGATTGGCACCTTTGTGGGCAGTCTCAGTGGATTGGCTGAAGACTGAATGGTGGGTATGGGCACTGTACTATTTGTCATTCGTAAGATGGTCCCTCCAGTTTAGGGTTGATACACATTGTTTGAGCAGCGTGTGAAAAGCAAGCAGTGTTGCTGTCTGTGGAAAATATTACGTGTTCAACCAGGCTAAGTATAAACCTTAGAAAGTACATG
Source organism: Natator depressus (assembly GCF_965152275.1). Classification (NCBI taxonomy): domain Eukaryota; kingdom Metazoa; phylum Chordata; order Testudines; family Cheloniidae; genus Natator; species Natator depressus. Next base: position 87,028,021 of record NC_134238.1, on the reverse strand, counting down.
TAAACTCTCTCTACTTTGTGTGTGTGTGCTACCACTCAAACCATTTTCACTGTTCCCACCACTCAAGCCTGAACTGTCTGTTGTCTAACAGTAGAGGGATGGAAGGAAGAAAATTATGCCTGTGAATCTTTCATAGGTATCAGCAAGACAGATTACTAGATAAGCTTAGAAAAATCCTTGTTGCTACTTTGCACTATAGTACATCAGGAGAACTGTTTTATGAGTAACAGTTTCCTACTTCAGAATCCCTACTGTTGTTTTAGAAATAAAAAAAGCATATAAGAACAATAAGTCACGGCAGATATAACTTGCTAGATAGAATGCGCCCAGCTTTTTGCCCATGCCTCACAAATTATGTAAGGCATGTCAATACCTGCTCGCCTGAAGTTTTCTGTTGAATTCATAACATGTTTTAACTTTACTGCAGGATATTTTAGCTTAAAATATTTCATATGTAGCTTTCGTTCCAAAACAGCTTGTTGTCTTGAAAAGTTATATTTTTTTTATTTTAATGATTCTGTTGCACACAACTTGGTCATCAGCAGCCACTTAGATTGCAGAGGAGATTGAATCCCATGACTTTTCCTTATGATTTCTGTAAATACAAGATTTTAAAGTTTCTGTATTCCTCCACTGTCTAAGGTGGTAAAACTGTGTGAGTGAAGGTATGGACAAGTGTTGGTGAGAATATGAAGTTCCTTACCAAAAAAAAATTACTTCTTGTTTACAAGACATTAATAACCAAGTTGTTACTGAAGCCAGGAAAGCTCAGAGTTCAGCAGTCCATAAATATTAGATTAATTCTTTGCAATGTGTCCATTATTACCATGATTTAGGTTTCCATGGCCTTTGGTACTTATGGGTTCATTTAAATCAAGTTGTTTAAAGTATTGTATCCAAAACAAACATAGGCTGGCCTTAGAGGTTCACAATGTTCTGAGATAAGTTAATTTTGAAAAAAAGATTTTGTTTATAACGCCAATTTTTATGTCTTAAAATTCAGTATAAAGATTGTGTCTTATATTCTCAATACATACTTTTAATAGCATGGATGTTTTTTGTTCTAATTTGGTAAGATCTTTCACCCAAGCTCCCCTCCATCAGACCAGATAGCATTTCAATATGAATTATTGAGTGGATGAATGGGTTTATCTCCTTCTGTAGTTCTTAAAATGAGTAAAAATCCATATCCAATTTAGGATACTTTTCACTTTTAGGTCTCTGTTAATGAATTGCCCAAACATTGGACATAGTGTTTTGTTTTCAGAATTATATGTAGGTCTCCTGCTTTATCACCATACAGTATATTTTATCAAATTATAATTTAGTTTTAGTTCTCTCTCCTTTCCTCTCATGAGAGGAGGAATTTAAGTAAGGCAGATGTCAAACTATAAACTATTTATACCCTTACCAGTATCCAGCAAAATTTTATCCCACTTCCTCTCTCAAATTAACTGTGAATGTTAAAACCCAAAACACTTGCATTGAAAGGAACTCATTGCTAAAGGAACATTTCAGTAATTTCTGGGTAGCCCAATGGCTCCCCATGAGCTGCAGCTGATCATTTTAAGAGTTGTGAGAAGTTCCTAATGGGCCTCTATATCTGAGCTTGCTCTCTGTTCCCAGAGCTGCATTCTCTCAGAAGCCTGCAAAAATGGCTGCTTACCATCTGCACCCAAAGGAGTTGAGCTAATTTCAAGCTTTAGTTCCAAGGATCAGATCTATAGAAAATGTATTGCATGTGTCCAGTTTAGTCAGAGACCTTTTTAATATTTGAGATTTTAAATTACTCTGTGTTCTGGAATTGGGTGGAAGACCAAGCAGTGCGTTATTGTAGCACTTGATATCTGAACCAGTGGCTGTGTAGTATTAGAACTCTCATCTGTACATGTTCAGACCCTGCCAGGAACATTTTACTCCCAAGTTTAATGTGACACATGGTGGTATGCCATAAATTATGCCTTCAACTTTTCAAGTGAATTTTTTTTTTTTTAAGTGATTTTGGTTCAGTGGGTGCTAGGCACTTTTGAAAATGCCACTAGGTGCGTATATGAATCTTTGATGTCTAAATACCTTTAAAAATCTGGCCCTTAGGCACCTAAAAGTAAGTCTATACGACAAGCACTACAGTGGCATAGCTGCAGCAGTGTGATGTGGACACTTGCTACAGTGGCAGGAGTTTTTCCAGCACTGTACTAAATCCACCCCCTTGAGAGACAGTAGCTAGTTGACAGAAGAATTCTTCCGTCAACCTCGTGATGTGTACACTGGGTCTTAGGCTGTCTTAACAACAACTCTCAGGGGTGTGCATTTTTCATACCCCTGAATGATATAGTTAGGTCGACCTACATTTTAGATGTAGGACCGGGCCTCAGTCCCATTGCCTTTCAATAAAGTTTAGGCTCCTGAGTACCTAAGTCACTTTTGAAAATTGGACTCCTAAGGGCTTGTCTGCACGTGGGGGAAATATGCTCTCCAATTTTGTGATTTCTAAAGTGCATTAATTGGTTGTGCATTAATTGGTCCCTGTAGACCCTGTAGCATGCTGGTGCATGCTAAAGTTTCCATAGTGCAGTTTCACATACAGCTGTTTCAAACAGTGCTATGTTAAAGCGCATCAGCAGGGTCTACAGGGACCTATTAATCAGCAACACGTTAGTGCCCTTTGGAAAGCACGCCCATGTAGAGCACATTACCCCACCATGATGTAGACAAGCCCTGTGTCACTTTGGCAACTTTGAATATTTTGCTCTTGGTCTTTTCCTTGCAATTGAAGTCAGAACTAGTACCGTTACCAATAAGGGTATGACTTTCAGTTCTCGTCTAGGTTTGTGTTATATAAGTTAATTAAACTGAATGAATTGATTGTATCTTTATTTTATACTCTGTGCCTTTTAAAAAAAATTAAGACGAGATAATCATGTTTTTCTTTATTGATGGTGATAGGAAACAGTTTGAAGAAATGGTATCCCACTTTAACATGGCTTCAGTTGAAGAACTTGCAGAATATATTGCAAAAGCCACATCAGGAGTACGACAGAAAATGTTGAGAGATTTTTATGCTGGAAAGTGTCCAGAGTTAGAGGACTTATTTCCAGTCAAAGTTCCAGTACACGTTTCAGATGGGTGTGAGGAAGAAGAGGTATATACAAGTCATTGTAGAAAGAGAAGGGCCATTGTAAAATGTGGACAGTCAAGGTCTGGTCCTTCAGCTGAAGATCCTCCCTGTGTGACTGCAGGAATATGTAGCCAAAAAAGACACAAAGGAGAAGCAAAACAGTTTCACAATGATTTCTGCATACAAGATGCTGTGTGTCTTAATTCAAAAGATAAACAATTGTCCACTGTCAATACCCAAAATAGCATCAGTGGGAGAAACAGTCAACCATTCAAAGATTTTATGGCAACTGGCTCAGTAAGCAGTAAATCAGAAATAATAGATGTGCTCTCTGTAAATATCACTAAAGGACAGCTGGACTCAGAGGGGATGGAATCTCCAAGAAAAAGATCCCGGTCTCAGTCAGAAAACAGAGAAAGAGAAACTCAGACTTACAAGAAAAACTCTTTTGTAGACTTACTAGGAGACACCTCTGTTCTCAATGACCTCTTCAAAAGTAATGGAAACAGGCCTACGGAGCTGCCAAGAACATCTCTTTCAAGGCCTGCAGAAAAAGCAAAAGAACGACCAAAAGACTTCTGGGATGTGCTGAATGAGCAGAATGATGAGAGTCTCAGAAAGCTCACAGACATGGCCGTCATAGAGGAGTTGTGTGAAAGAGCACCTCCTACTGCTTTGACAAAAAAGAAGGAGGTTCATGAAAGTTCTCTTTGGAAACAAAATGATAATTTTTTATGGAAAAAATATAATCTAAGTGATTCAGATGAGTCTACATCTGGCACACACACCTTTTGATGTCTAAATATGAAAGACTGATCTTAAAGCTCAGGTAATAAATTCATCAGTCACACAAATACAGCTTAAGAAAACTTACTGGTGTTAGTAGCATACATTATGGGACAGCATTCCATTATATCTTACTGTGACCATTGGCCTTGGGGCATACTGTAAGATATTCTACCCTATGTTTCTCTGCAATAAGCAAGGCGGAAATACTGGTGATGTAAATGTAGGATCTTAGTGTCATTTAAACCCTGGCCTTGTAATTTGTTTGTAATCATAAGGGGGCCCATATTTGTTTTGACTTCAGTGGACTCATACTAGGGATTCTGCTGTGATCATGGAGGCATAAAACACAACAAGATAGGTGTTAACTTCAATAGTACAACACCGCAGGGCATGAGTTATGGTTTACTAATCCATGCTGTCTTCACAGCTATTGCAGTCCATGAGTATAGGTACACATTAGCTCTATCACATCCTACTGTGGTTTAACTCGCGCTAATTTTAAATTACACTCTTTTTAATCGCTTGAGTTGTTTTCTTTTGGATGCTGATGTGCCTAAAGTTAAATGGAGCTCTGGGTATTTTTTCCTCTTGTTGAAATACGGGTGGCTCAGGCTGTCAGTCTGCCAGCAGCCCCTCTGATGCTGCTTGGGTGGATCCCAGCAATCTCAAATAAGACTGCTGTTAAACAAGGTTGTTTTTAAATCAGAGAATAATCTGATATAATTAATCTGATATAATTAATAATAATAATATAATAATAATAATAATTTCTAATCAGAGCTTTGCATATAAGTTTTAAATTATAACTAGAGAATTTTTGAGGACTGAATAACTCAGATAATGGAATTTGGAGACTTTCACTCCTGCATGTCATTTATTGAAAGTAGTCATTGGCCTGTGCATAATAAGTTGGAGGCCTCGCTTATGATTCCTCGTATTTCTCTGGTGGGCAAGTACCCATATTACAAAAATCTTCATTGCCACCATGGTCTCCAGGTAGTTAAGATATTCAGTTAATACCACAGGCAGGGATGCTTTCTCTTCACTTGGGTTTTTTTCAGCCCATTTCATAATGAAGTTCAAGATAAATCCAGTTATCTTCAATATCTCAGGTTTGGTGTTTTCTCTTAGTTTATTTTAACATTTGAGTATCTAATATGAAAATAAATTGATGGGAAAATAACTTAGATCAAATATGGGTATTTTATAAGAGGGGGGGCGGGGGAGATAGTTCTTTCCACCCAAAAAATAATTTGGTTTACATTTTTGTAAGAAATGTGCTCTGAAAAGAATAAATGTTTTATATACAATACTGAGTTATACACATTTATGTATAACATGAACAAGATATTTAGAAAAGGGGACATGCAATTATATGTGCAGATGACATGTTAGATGTGTACTTTGTTACTTGCATGTGCAGTTACTGTGATTGCACTCATAATCACTGTATTTGTGTATGCATATTGCAGCATGTGGAATTGCCTGTACCTATTTATAAAAATGTGGCCCTAAAAACTGGTATTAATATTCACGCTTAAAACACAGCTGTGGTTACTTTTACTGTAGAACAATTACATTTCTGTTGAAGTAATTCGGCTGTTGAAATGAAGTCACTGCCTATAGTATAGTAGCTTGATCCAAAATGGCTGTTAACAAAGCAGTTTAATTGCACTCAAGCATAAACAGGTGAGCTGAAGAATTACATAGTCCAGAGGCTCCTGGAAAGAATTATGATATTGTAGTAGAGACACAGGAGTGGGATTCAGATGTGATTTCTGTTTTCATTTCTGCCACACATTCTGTAACAACTTCGGCAAGTCACTGAATCTCTGCACTTCAGTTTTCCCATCTCTAAAACAGAGATCTACCTGTGTAATAAATTGTATTACATGGGCATGCAGGTTTTTGTTTCCTGACTCAACCACCTCACGCGGATAAGAATTACAAAAGCTTACTATCTCTGTCACATGGGTCAGTAATATGGATTGGAGTTGCTGTTGTTATACCTTCGCTTATTTTGAAAATCAAATGCTAACAAAACATAATACCACCTAGAAAAAAACTATCAACTAATACAACCAATTATAAGAAAAAGAAAACAATGTCTTCTATTGAGATTAAGGTAGATGACAAAAATTGGAATTATTTTGCCTTTTAGCGATATCTATTAGGGCTGTCAAGCAATTAAAAAAATGAATCGCATTTAATTGCAATGTTAATAATAGAATAACATTTATTTAAATATTTTGACGTTTTCTAGATTTTCAAATGTATTGCTTTCAATTACAACCCAATACAAAATGTACAGTGCTCACTTTATTTTTTATTACAAATATTTGCACTGTAAAAAACAAAAGAATTATTTTTCAGTTCACCAAATACAAGTACTGTAGTAAAATCTCCTTACATGAAAGTTGAACTTACAAATTTAGAATTATGTACAAAAAAAACCTTCATTCAAAAATAAAACAATGTAAAACTTTAGAGCCTACTAGTCCAATCAGTCCTACTTGTTCAGCCAATCACTCAGACAAACAAGTTTATTTACATTTGCAGAAAATAATTCTGCCTGCTTCTTGTTTACAATGTCACCTCAAAGTGAGAACAGGTGTTTGCATGGCATTGTTGTACCTGGGGTCGCAAGATGTTTACATGCCAGGTACACTAAAGATTCATATGTCCCTTCATACTTCAACCACCATTCCAGGGGACACGCATCCATGCTGATGACAGATTCTGCTTGATAACTATCCAAAGCAGTGTAGACCGAAAAATGTTCATTTTCATCATCATAAGTCAGATGCCACCAGCAGAAGGTTGATTTACTTTTTGGTGGTTTGGGTTCTGTAGTTTCCGCATCAGAGTGTTGCTCTTTGAAGACTTCTGAAAGCATGCTCCACACCTCACCGTTCTCAGATCTTGGAAGGCACTTCAGATTCTTAAATCTTGAGTTGAGTGCTGTAGCTATTGTAGAAATTTCACATAAGTATCTTCTTTGCATTTTGTTAAATTTGCAGTGAAAGTGTTCTTAAAATGAACATGTGCTGGGTCATCATCCGAGACTGCTATAACATGAAATATATGGCCAGAATGTGGGTAAAACAGAGCAGGAGACATACAAGTCTCTCCCAAGGAGTTCAGTCACAAATTTAGTTAACGCATTATTCTTCTAACAAGTGTCATCAGCATAGAAGCATGTCCTGTGGAACGATGGCCAAAGCATGAAGAGGCGTATGAATCTTTAGCGCATCTGGCATATAAATATCTTGCAACATCAGCTACAACAGTTCCATGTGAATGCCTGTTCTCACTTTCAGGTGACATTGTAATGAAGAAGTGGGCAGCATTATCTCCCGTAAATGTAAACAAACTTATTTCTCTTAGCAATTGGCTGAACAAAAAGTAGACTGAGTGGACTTGTAGGTGCTGAAGTTTTACATTGTTTTGTTTTTGAGTGCAGCTACGTAGCAAAAAACCTACATTTGTAAGTTGCACTTTCATGATAAAGAGATTGCACTACAGTACTTGTATGAGGTGAATTGAAAAATACTATTTCTTTTGTTTATCATTTTTACAGTGCAGGTATTTGTAATAAAAATAATATAAAGTGAGCACTGTACACTTTGTATTCTGTGTTGTAATTGAAATATATATATTTGAAAATGTAGAAAACATCCAAAATATTTAATAAATTTCAGTTGGTATTCTATTGTTTAACAGTGCAATTAATCTAATTTTGATTTATTTTTTTTTAGTTAATCGTGTGAGTTAACTGCGATTAATCAACAGCCCTAGTATCTATTGATAGCCATTATTTCTGAACCACTGTGGCTTTCTGATTGTACAGCCGCTACTTCTTCTGGAAACAGCTACTTATACAGTGGCGTGTTTGCTGCTCCTCATAGTTGTCATTATTGTTCACAAAGCAGACTTGTGTTTCTTCTGTGCACAAGCACTGTCAACAGAATTCTGGATGTTCTCAAGAAACTGAGCCAGTGTTCTCCTTTGTGATCTACTTATGAAAAGTGCTGTGTAAGAGCTAGATGGTGGTATTATTTTGTTTGGCTCTCTCTGTTCCGTGTGTTGGATTGATCCCCAGATATGGATAGACAGAGCAATTTTCTGCAATATCTTTGGGAGATCTTCCTATATTAAGTGTATATATCATTGTGGGCCAGGGATGATATGTAATTCCATGCGGGAGGGTGACGATAGCTCCTCCAGGAACTAAGAACAGTGGGGGGTGATTGGGAAAATTCACTCAGGCTGTAACACATCCAAAGAAGGGCTGCCACCTGGAGAGGCTCTCATGTGCTGGTTCAAACTGGATTCTCTAGAGACAGCAGACAAAGGACTTTTGGGTAGATCACCTGTGTTTAAGGACTCAGGGCCTTCTGTCTGATCCAGTAAGTGGACAGGACCCTCTATCGAAGGGAGTCCCCAATCTTTCCTGAGAAGGGTTGGAAGCACTTTGTCCCACTGAATCGCCGTAAGACTGATGAGTGACCTCTGGTAATCTTGTAGGAAATGTGTATAGGAAACTTTAGCATGTGTATAGGAAACTTTATTTTTATATATTTTTTTCTGTAATACTTTCATCTTCAGAATAAATGTTCTTGCTTATAAAGAGCTGTGAGGTAGCTCATAACTGCTGGCAATTATGTTGTTCATAGCCTTTACAGAGAAAGCAAAGCACACACACTGGCCTGTTTAGGCAGCGTGGTTTGCAGGGGATAACAAAGTGTAGGCAGGAAACTGTACAGCCTGGAAAATCCCCAGACGGGAGGGGGAGAGACGGATCTCCACCCAAAAGAGGTGATGGCTTAGGAGCCAGGAACCAAGAGTGTCTGTCCTTGAGGGACTTCAGAGAGGGAATACAAGTGCAATTGCCCTGAACTGTGACAGTTATGACACGTGACCTTGGTGAGAATGGTATAGCTGTTACTGTGGCATATTGCCAGCCTTTTTCTGTTTGGAATTCTGTTTTGGTTTGGGATATTGCTGTTCTAGTTTCCTGGCACTTAGCTGTGTTGTAACTACTTCAGGGTTCTGTTTTACTTCAGAAGTTTGTTAAATGTTAGCAGTAAGGGTTTTTGTCCTTCACCTCAGGAACTTCTCAACTGGTGAGTCCCATAACACATTGTGAGGTGTTATAATATGGTACTAATGTTAAGTATGGCATAAACCAGCAAGATCAAGCTGTGCCAGTGGAAAATCTGTTTGGTGGGAAAGTACAGTGCACAAGCCACCTACAACTCCAGCTCAGCTAGATGGGCTGTCGCCAGCTGGCACTGCCCAGAAAATGGGTTGAGTCAAGACAGTGGTGAAACAAACTTATTCAATACATACCACATTAGTCTCCATCAGCGGGGTTTCTGTGTAGCTCTGGATAAAGTGGAATAGCTGGGGGGAGCGTAATGTGGTACTGCCACCTGCTGCCTAAGAATAAATCCTCTCTATCTGGGGCAACTGCCCGCATTGGGGCGGGGTATGCAGCTTGCCTCTTGCAACCTGAGCCTGTCTAGATTCTTGTTTATGGCAGTATGCGCCCGTATGCCTTTCTGACATGCCGTAGGCCAAATATTATGCACAGTTCAGATCCATCTTAGAGGGCTGTGTATTTAAATAGATCTAGTCAGAACAAAGCCCTATACATTTCCTGACAACTTTTTATAAAATCATTACATTCAGTTTCTGTGACTTCAGTGACGACTACTTTACATGCAAAATAGCTTCAAATCTCTAACACCCAAATTACCTTTTTAATAATTTGTGCTCAAATGATTCAGAGCAGATGACTGCAGGGGATTATGATTAAATGTCAGACTGTGATGCTTCATAATCTAAAGACAAATGTATATGACCATCTTTCATGTATATATTATACCACACTAGGGACATAGTGGTACCCCAAATATTGTTTTTATTTAAAGTAAACACTCAAAATGTAGGCTTTAAATATCTTCTGAATGCTAGTAACATAGTTCTTGAAATAAACAAATCACATCTAAAGTATTGACATGCTTGTAGATGAACTTTTTGATCGGCCAGTAGTGTTAATATAAGAACATTTAGAAATGTTACTAATGTACATGTATTCAGGTGTACGCTTAAAATCATGAGAAACAGAAAATGAAAAATTATTCTTTCATTTATATTCCTGTTATTTCCCAAAGAAGATATGTGAATCTTTGCACTAATGGTTCCATTACCCAGAAGGCACATTCATTAGGTTCTAGGTAAAATATAAAGGTATCTATCATGCCTGCTGCACACTGGCCTGCATTAAGGGGGGCAGTGTACAGCAGGACCAGCCCTGAAGGAACTCTGGCAAGCATTTTGCCTTAATAGCTACTAGTATACGGATGTAGAATGCCTTCTGGAGCTCTCTAATGCACATGAGGACGCCATATTCCTAGTGTAAGCCCTATTGCTTGTTTGTCCCACTATGTGGGCCAGTGAGGAGGGAGTTTGGGGCCATGTGAACTGCCAGGAGTGCATTGAGACAAGTCCCTGCAGTCCCCAACCTGCATTCTGACACTGTGCTGGGATGGAGGGTACTGGTGTGCTCCCCCGACCTTTGTGCCAGTAAGGATGGCTGTATGCTCATGAGAATCTGCCCCACAGGTGTTTCAGCCAAAAGAAGTAGCAAGTACAGGATCTGAATATAAATGACCCACAACAGGTAGCTATGGCTTTCTACATTAATGCTATACTAAGGCTGCAAATAAAGCTCTCAAAATCAAGGAATGCATAATTAAGATAGTGTTTAACCATAATCTTGCACCTTTGTACATGTGTCACGCACATAGACTATGTTTTAGATCACTTATATTGTTAAATGCCACGAGAGGTCATATAAACTGTAATTTCTTATTTAGTCATATCTGAAATACATATTGTAAGTACCCTGCCATACTATTCTGTATTAGAGCCTCTGCACCTAAGCTAATATAACCTAATAGGACTACATAAATTGGAGATGGAAAACATGGTATAAGATTTCTTGCTGGGTTTTTTGCATGTAAAACAAATATGCATGTGTGCCTATGTCTGTATGCATTCCATGTCTTTCTGTGTAATAAATAAATACTGGATCTGACCATTGGTCCATGTGTCGTCCCCTACTAGTGTTGCATACACTATGTATGGGGTGAGGGAATTCTTTCTTACCCACACGTAATCATCTTACACTCCGAAACATATTGACTGAAATTAAATCTAGTGAAAAATTATTTCTCCAGGAGTAGAAAAATTGCTGAATGATAAGCAATCCTAATGCCTTCTGTGCTGAAGCGTGTGTCATGCAGCTCAGTGCTATGGGGTCGTGTAATGTAGGACTTTAGCATAATGTGTAGCTACAAGAGGCCCAGGTATAGGGCTGCCAAGGGAACCTTAACCCTGAATTTTCTGATGCTTGTAGGTTTTGAAATCTCAAAGTTAACACTGTTTTAATAATACCAGGATTTTGCTTTGAATATAGTGTATAAATTGTTTTATGTGAAGGGTAAATGTTATGAAATTTTAAAACCTTGGACACTGACACTACACAGCAGCAGTCTGTGAACTGTGGTGGTTTTTGTGGTCTGGATGCGTGCCCACTGGAAAATAAGCTTAAATTTGATCTGGAGCAGATTCCACTTTAGGTCATGGGAAGCTGTTATAGGCTTCACTTTGTCTCTGTGTTAGCCATTATGCACTTATTGTAACTGGATGCCATCTGAAAACTAAAATGGGAAATCTGACTTAAGTACCTGGAGCAAGGAAGCTGCTGTACTTAACAAATATGATGAAATAGTACCATGTTTAGGCTTTACAAGAAATGGGCATAAGCGTCTGATGTATTTCCATCACCTTTCTGAAACTGCATTCTGTTACCATTTTTATTATATCCCCTGGTGTTTTAGATGCAATCTTGAAGGCTTTGAATCACTTAGAATTATGATAACCAATTGGGACACTTGAAGAAGGAGGTTTCCCTTACACAGGACAACAAAAGTAGCCTCAACAGAGGAATAGAAGAAAACTTGAATATCCTGTGATTTTGACTTATGCAGGCTTTATGGGAAGCAATATTAATCTGTGAGATGGACCCAGACCCAGGCCCCGCATTTCTCCTCTCATAGTCATAGATTCCAATGCCAGAAGGTTTCAGAGTAGCAGCCGTGTTGGTTCTTTTGGCTACAGCATCACACTGGGCGTTTGTGGTCAGCTGATTATCCACTATGATCCCCGAATCTATTTCAGTCACTGCTTCCTTGGGTAGAGTCTGCATCCTGTAAGTGTGGTCTACATTCTTTGCTTCAAGATAAATACATTTACTTTTCGCCATACTAAAACACATATTGTTTGTTTGCACCTAGCTTACCAAGTGATCCAGATCACTCTGAATCAGTGACCTGTCATAGAATCATAGAAGATTAGGGTAGGAAGAGACCTCAGGAAGTGATCTAATCCAACCCCCTGCTCTAAGCAGGACCAGCCCCAACTAAATCATCCCAGCCAGGGCTTTGTCAAGGCGGGCCTTAAAAACCTCTAAGGATGGAGATTTCACCACCTCCCTAGGTAACCCATTCCAGTGCTTCACCACCCACCTAGTGAAATAGTTTTTCCTAATATCCAACCTAGACCATTTCTCCTTGTTTTGTCATCTGCCACCACTGAGAACAGCCTAGGTCCGTCTTCTTTGGAACCCCCCTTCAGGTAGTTGAAGGCTGCTATCAAATCCCCCCTCACTCTTCTCTTCTGCAATCTAAATAAGCCCAGTTCCCTCAACCTCTCCTCATAAGTCATGTGCCCCAGCCCCCTAATCATTTTTGTTGTCCTCCGCTGGACTCTCTCCAGTTTGTCCACATCCTTTCTGTAGTGGGGAGCCCAAAACTGGATGCAATACTGTCCTCTTCATTATTTACCACTCCCCCAGTTTGTGGCTCATCAGTGATGATTTTTTTCTTCCACCCCACATCCATAGTGCATGGGTCCTTTATTGACTGTTATAGTTTCCCTAATGGCAAGCAAGCTGCTGGCAAACCTTAAAAATGATGTGGTCCTTACTCAAAAAAGTGTTTGACTTTAACAACCTTGTTACTTATAGCCCTTTCTGGAGGTAGGGAGTTCGATAAAATGGTAGCAAGCCAACTGAAGTACCATTTGACATTCTTCATTGCTCAGACATAAATCAGTTGGACATCAGATCAGGATGTGGTGTGGAGATGGTGTTGGTCTCATTGGTTTCTGATAGCATCAAAACAATTGAGATCAGACGTCCACATAAACACCATTAGATTTAACAGAGACCGATACCATTAAACATAAGGTACTTGCTGGTAGGAGCGGATAGATTTGGTTCATGGTAGCTCACCTTATTCCTTTTAGATTATTCTTATCACTCCATGTGGGTGTAAGGGAGTATATGCATGCAGTCAATTACACAATCAGGGCCCAACAGGGAGAGTTCATTGGCACAAACCAGCTCTTGTTTTAATGAGCAGAGCTGTCTGAAGCAATCAAGGAATGAGGATGCAGACCCATTTGTTTCTGTTAGTAGGCATATGCATAAATAAATCCAGACTTTCATAGATTGTATACAAATAATTTATTCATTGATTCACCAACTCTCATTTATATGTAGAAGTGCATTAGTTGTCTGTTAACCTACTCCACAAGAAAATGTCTTAAACTAAGATTATCTCTGTATGTATTTTCCTCTTAGATTATGACATATTATACCTACGGGCATTATATAAAGCTGTAAATAATATTAGTTCCAGTGCACTGAGGATATGTATATGCCCTTTTTTGTCATGAATAAGATTTGTATATATAAAAGCTGGAATCTAAACTGGCTGGAAAGGAAGCGCTTGACCTTCACCGAAACTATTACTTTTAGGTACCCTTTGTCTTCTTGGAAATCTGTGATTATCATCTGGGTAGGTTTGGAAGTAAAGAGCAATTTGGGGATTTAGTGTTTAGTGTTACAGGATTATGGCAGAGTGGAATGTGGGCAGCTTCCACTGGTACGTTCCTGCATGATTGCAATTGAGGTATTGGTTATGTGGAATCTGTAATAGCCTCACAGTAAAAGGAATGGTTTCATAGTGGTTATCACCTCATCCCCTTGATAGAAATCAGCTGCGAGGAGGAGGGCTCTTTTCATCATTGCTTTCAGGTAAAAAGTTTTCAGTTACTTATTTCTCAACTAATTCTCTTTGCTCACCAGGGGTGTGCAGGTTCTCTCCCCTTCCCCCTTCAAAAGATACCAATAATCCTCATTGATTTATAGTTACTTGTATCCTGATTGGGAAGAATAGGACTCTGGTGAACTAATAAGAAATCTAACCCTGCCTACACTACAAATACAGTTGTGCTGGGAGCCTGTTTACAACAATGTCGTTACTGACCCCTGTTACGAATGTAAGAGGGGGAAATGTGATGATGTTCTAAGCTTGATTTGTAGTGTAGACTGGATCTTAACCATGATTTGTGTGAAAGTAGAATGAATTATATTGAAATTATAATTCATTAAAGAAATGCTGCTTGAAAGGTTTGTTGAAATATAGTTGTCAGGAAAAGAAACGTTAAGGAGTGTGAGACAATGGGTCCTCAAACTAATTAACTTAGAGCTCCTACTGAGCTAGGAGCTTGGTAAACGTTAGTATGCAAATAAGATATGTATGTATATTTGTCAGTTTCTGCTTCCTTTTGTCTCCTATGTTAAATTGGCTTTGGCTTATCTGTATAAATAAGTTAGCTTGAGCTTTTGCAGGGGGCTCACATATATCTGGGTGCATTGGCAAAGCGCTTTGCTAATAAACAGAGTGGTCTGACAAATTCAGTGAGTCTTGAATCTGACTTTGACATTTGCAAACTGAACCCGTTCTTGTAAACAGATTTGGGAGCAACCATGTTGTAAGCAGATTCTTTGAGTATTCATATATGTGTTTAAAAGAAAGGGAAAGGGAAAAAACCATAGGGAAGCGTTACTGCAGAGAGGACTTGTGCTTTCTGTTACTCCTGGTGGTTGGAAACGATAGAATTGTCAGTAGTAATGCAGAAAAGGCAGAAGTGTTCAAGAAATATTTTTGTTCTGTATTTAGGTAAATGCCAAGTGATGATGAAATATTTTCCATTCCAGCAGTCACTCAGCAGAATGTTAAACAGCAGCTACAGACATTTTTAAACCTGCAGATCCGGATAACTTGTAGCAAAGAGTTTTAAAAGAACAGGCTGAGGAGCTCTTTGTACTATTAGTGTTGATAAATCTTGGAATGCTGGGCAAGTTCCCGAGGACCGCAAGAAAGTGAATGTTGTGTTAATATTTTAAAAGGGTAAATTAGATGACTTGGGTAGATAGAGGCTTGACCTGATATTGATCCCAGGCAAAATAATAGAAGAGCTGATGTAGAACTCAAAGAATTAGAGGATAATCTGATTAATGCCAATCAGCATGGGTTTATGAAAAGTAGATCCTGTAAAACTAACTTAATGTGTTTTTGATGAGATTACAAATTTGATAAAAGCATTAGTGTTTAATGAACTTCTGTAAGGCATTTGATTTGATGCCACATGATATCTTGATTGAGAAACTACAATGATACAAAATCTATTCAGCATAAATTAAATAGATTAAAAACTATTGATAAGTTTCAAAGTGTAATTATAAACAGAGAATCATCGAGAATCATCCCCCATTTCTAGTGGGGGAAGCGCAGGAATCAGTTCTTGGCCCTACACCATTTAACATTTTTATCAGTGACTTGGAAGAAAACACAAAATCATTACTGACAAAGTTTGCAAATAACTAGGAGACTGGGGAATGGTAAATAATGAAGAGGACAGATCACTGCTCCTGAGCAATGTAGATTACTTGGAAAGCTGGACATAAGCAAACATGTGTTTCAATAAGGCCAAATGTAGAGTCAATCTAGGAACCAAGAATGTGGGTCATACTTACACAGTGGGGGACTGTACCCTAGGAAACAGTGACTTTAAAAAGGATCTGAGGGTCATGGTGGATAATCAGTTGAACTTTAGTTTCCAGTGCAACACTGTGGCCAAAGGGTCTAAATGCAATCCTTGGATGTATATACAAAGGACTATCAAATACTAGCAGAGGCTATATTACCTCTGTATTAGCACTGCTGCGACTGCTACTGTGGAAAACTGTAACCAGTTGTGGTGTACTGGTGTACACAATTCAAGAAGGATGTTCAGATATTTGAGAGGTTTCAGAAAAGGGTCATGAAAATGATTGAAGGATTGGAAAATGTGCTGTACAGTCAAAGATTCAAGGAGCTCGATCTATTTAGCTTATCAAAAAGAAGGCTAATGGAGGACTTACGTTTACAATGCATAATGGAATCCCTACAGAAAACCGATAATGGTGGGTTTGTCAGTCTGGCGGATAGAGATATAACAAGATCCAATGGCTGGAAGCAGAAGTCAAGCTAGAAATAAGCACCTTTTTAACTGAAGGGTAATTATCCATTGGACCAATTTACCCATGGACTGTTGTGGATTCTCCATCACTGGATATTTTTAAATCAAGGTTGGATGAAGACCTGGGATCCTGAGATTTGAGATGTAGGAATCCTGAGTTCTAGTCCAAGTTCTAGAAGTATGTGCTCTAGTGGCTACAGACCATTTTGCCTGGTTTCTGCCAGCCTGTTTGTCCCCCTCTGCTCTTAACCCCCAGCTTGTCCCACTCTTCCTTTGCTCCTCCTGGCCCCACACTGTACCCTCTATCCTGCCTCTGTCTCACCCTTTTGTATTCAAGCTAGTCAGGTGGCTTTTTCCATTTCTTCTGCCTTCTTTCTGTGTTACCTAAAGACCTCTGGGCACTGGGGACATGGAACAGAGTGTTTCCCTGCTTTCAATTCTGGTGTCACAGCAACTCTTGGCTGCCAAGAGGAAAAGTTTCTGGAAAAGTCCTGCGCGGCCCCTGGATTGGAGGAGCATGCTCATTTGCTCTGTGAGAATGGTTTATGTGCAGTCTGGTCAGCATGGCAAATTTGTGTGGGGATAGACCACAATCAGTACAGATGGAATTTTCAGAGAATTTAGCTGCCAGCCTCTAACAACCTTCTACTGAGCATGTGCAGCTTGAAATTATTAGAGGCTTATAACTTGGCCAAATTTGGGCAACTTTTCACACCGCCTCCCTCAGTCCTTGCACTGGCCTCTGGGGAATCAGTTGGACCACAGGTGTCCAAGCTCAAGTCATCCGGCAGCGCAGAGCAAACACAAGTAACAGTTAACAAGCCCAGGCTTCAGGCTTAGAGCAGCCTGGGAGAGGCGAAGACTGCCACCAATGCGTTTGGTGGGGGGGGAACGCAGGCCCACCCACTCCACTGTGTCCCAGCCCTGGGCCCTAGCAGCAGCCAAAGGCCCGCTGCTGTGTCAGTGGGGATCCTGGCCGCAACACACTGACATGGGTTCTGGCAGTACTGCAGCCAGACTCGGGTCGGCTGCCCCGGGGCTACTTCCCAACTCCCCCTCTAGAGGTACCTGGGTTAAGGCGGTGTCCTCAGGGGGGTCAATCACCATTGGGTCCTCAAGGTAGCTGGCAAGCGGTAAGCTCAGCAACTCTCCCACAAGCTGATTCGTGTCAAGTGTCGGCTGGTCAAGCCAGTCTCCAGGTCTGCCACTGGTTGCTGGAGTCTCCCCAGCGGAAGTTGGGCCAGAGGCGTCTGATCTCTCCAGCGGCTGCCTCCTGAGTGAGCTCTGGGGTTGGGCTCTTATACTTCCTGTCCGGCCTCTGACCCTCTGGAGGGCGGGCTTGGAGTGCTCTGGCTCTGCCCACTCTGGTGTCTGGCGGAGCTCGTCCCTCTCCGGGGCACCGGGGAACCACACCACCTCCCTACAAGGCACTATAGGTCCTCAGTGAAATGGTTGAATGAAATTTTATCAAGCCAAGAACAAGGTAGCTCTATTTTAACTTCATATTTGGCAACAGCTGACCTGTTTTCACTGAAATTTCCCAGAAAAATTCAACCAACCATGGAAAATTTCCGTGTTAATGATTGGAGTTTGTCAAAGTTTTATAAGCAACAGAAAACTGGGTCTTATAATGGAAAGTGTTAAGCAACCTTAACTATAGATGGAGGTCCTGGCACTTATTATCTGGGTTTGTGTGTATATATATTTATATACACTTCTATATGTTTGCATAATTATATATGGTGCCATGTGGTAGCGTACATATCATTTGCTGAGTTTGGGATGGTCTTATTACTGATCTCTGACAAAGCAAACAATTCTGATGCATGAGACTTCCTCTCCTGCTGAACACTATGAAGCTAGCACTTTGCATAGGCCAGCACAAAGAATATGTTGGGGGTAAGCTAAGACAGGAGCAGGACTTGACCTGCTCAACAAATAAGTGGCATACATTGGCCACTGTTAAACGCTGGAGCTGGAATTATAGATATGGAGTAGCAGCTATGGAAAAGGTTGGGGGGGGGGGTGTGTGTGTGTAATCTATTTTCACCAAACACAACACATAGGTCCCATGCTTTGAAGAGAAAAGGATGTGAGTTTTGTGTGTGTAATATACTTATGATCGTTCTGTTTTATTTCACTGTATTACTCTGGGATTTTTGAAGTATTCATTGATTTTATTTTAACTAAACAGGTTGCAATAGAACCAACACTATTGTCAGAGGGAAAAATTTTTTGTCTTCCCCTCATTGTCCCACACACTAAAGGTAGCTTTAACAATTACATTTGGACTAGCAGTTTCTCCTCTTAAAAGCTGTGTTTAGATGGTGAAGGCCTTTTGTGATTTCTCTTCAGCATGGTATGTACATACTGTAGTAATCCATTTTTTCATCATCTTGTTGCTAACAATGAGCCACCTAAGCTCCGAAAACCTCCCTCTGCTGTTAGTTATAGAAGAATGCTTAAAGGATTTAAAGATGTCAGTCTTCATCTTGTTTTTTAGGAGGAGGGTGTGTGTGTGTGTGTATGTCCGAGAGCGAGAGAGAGAGAGAGTTGGAGTTCAGCTATTACACTGTGTGTGGTCTGAGGTTATTTCTCATTTCATGAAATGCACGCTTCATTCCTGGCTCAAGCAAAACTTGTGCGTCACTGAATAAGTCCCTTATCCACTTTCCAAAACACTGAAGAGATTTGAAAGGGCTCTGTGGGTGGACTGCTACTATCAGCAAAAGCAAATAAGCCAACTTATTTAGCTAGGCATTTTTTAATGCTTAAACATAATAACCTTCACTGACACTAGAACAGTTTTGGCTGGCTGGGAAAGAAGAGGGGGAAAACCCTAATGTTAATTAAGGTCTGACTGCTTAAACTTTAAAGGCTACATTTATAGTTCTTGCTATATAAAGGTGCTGTCTGATCATAGCTGAGAGGAAAAAAACGCGGGGAATGATTAAATGAACTGACTGTACCGTTAGGAGTCCCCTGTGGTGCTCTAGCTGTAGTTTATTCAGGAATTCACCATCCTTTAATCAGATGTGGTGGAAAGCAATTACAGTCCAAAAAAAGATATATCCAAGCACTCCTTGTATCAAAAATGTTTTGATGTTCAATATAATTAAATGGAGCTGTCCTGAAAAGCTGTGGGTGTCCAATGGCAAAGAGCAGGTATAGTAAATACTGGCTGTGTGCTAAATCCCAGCACTGAAAATAAATCATGGCATACTTAATGGAAGCAAAAGCCAGAATTCAGTCAGGATGCTAATAGACCAAACCAGCTGCTGTGTGGGGGTAGTAACCTCAATGGACAGGATGGCACAGGAAAGCTTTGAACAAGGTTTGCATGAAACCAGCTGGAAATGGGTTTAGCCCACAATAAAGTCATGTAGACCAAATTCTGCTTTCAATAGCATGGGTGTAAATCCAGCATAATATCATTGAACTCAATAGAGTAGGGTTTGAGGTGGTTTAACTGAACAGAATTTGGCCCCTATGGTATGAGCTGAAAATACACATAAGTGAAGCAGACTAGCTCCATTATCTCCCTGAGATAAGACTTGCAAAAAAGCTAATTCAAGTGAATGAGACTTGCAAAAAGCTCATTCGAGGTGAATCAGAGTTTGACAGATCAGAACTGAATTTCCCTGTGCAAGGTAGTCTAGTACAAAGTTCATTAATATACACATGAACAAGGCATTCTGTGTCTGGTCAGTCTCTCCTTGAGCTGGACAGTATAAGAGAGGTAATCTTGGAGAATGTTATGTTTTGCCTTAGTACAGTTCTGATGGACTTGACCAGAAGGAAGACTCCATTTAGACCTGATAGCTCTAGACCACAAAAAGCTTTTGTTTGAGTCTTGGACGTGATCCCATAGAGGTACATAGGAGAAAAAAATTGCTTTTCAGGGGAGGGGTAAGTTCAACCACCACCCCAACCCTTTACAATAAACTTGGACCCTGCCCAGCTCCCACACTGCTATATTCTTACCTATATTATTTATACTACAGTAACTGCTAAAGGACACCTCCAAAATCGGAGCCCCATTGTTCTGGATGCTGAGCCAAGGAAATAATACTGTTTTCTATACAAGGAAATAATTCCTCCCCCAACGATCTTACAGTCTAAATAGACCAGATACACAGACAAATAATGAGAGAAAGGAGATATTATTTCCCTCATTTTATAGACAGGGACTGAGATTCAGAGAGATTAAATGGTGTGTCACAGATCACACAGGAAGTCCTTGGCACAGACTCGACTTGAACTCAGCTCTCCTGAGTCCTAATCTTGTACTTTAACCACACGACCAGCCTTCCTTTCTGGGGAGCCCCTGGAATTCTGGTATGGCTCCTAACAACTCTCCTCCTCTCTGTTGGGCCTGGTTGATGGAGGAGTTCAAATGGTGAGCACTTGTGGGCCTCCTGTAATCAGGAATGTCTTGCACTCTGCATGTGGTGGGGGAGCACAGAAAGTGGAGCTTGGACAGATCAGTGAGCTCAGGCCCAGAAAAGATAAGTCATAGTGGGTCATGCAATTCAGTCATGTTAAGTGTAAAGAACTCTGGAAATGGGAAGCGAGTTGCAGAGTCTGGGGACTAATAGGGGCATGTAGGGTTTACAGGGGTAGGCAAAATACACAGAACCCAAATGTATCTGATATTGATTTTCCAGAACAGAATTCCAATTAGTACAATATCCATGCTATGCATTCCTCATTATCTGGTTCCCCATCCAATGGACCATCGGAATTGATTGCCGAGTGGTCCACGCTCTCACTCGGAGTGAGGCTGAAGGGTTATTTGTCTCTGTCATGGGCTCTGCATGAGGTGTTTTCTCCAGGTTCAGTTGTGCACACACTCAACACACAGCAAATCCAGAGGCCGAATATGGGACTTCACTCTTTGGGTGTCTGCTTTAATGTCTGACTACTAGGAGCCAGACTCAACTGCCAGACCGCCATGACTCTGTCCAGACAAGGCTTTTCCAGAGTTGTATGGCCCCAAATAAATTATCTTAATAAAATCAAAGCCAGTTTCAAATACCACAATATAAAATGGTTCACCTTCTGAAACTAGCAATTATAAAACCTTTCCCTGGAAAAGGTCTCTGAAGCAATTCCTATTATAAAAGCTGCAGCTGAGCTAAGGGTGGTAAATGACCACAGTGCTCCTTGGAGGCTGTGGGTGTCAGAGGAAAGATGCATGAGAGAAAAATGCATTGGCTGAAGGTAGAGCATGTTTTCAAACATTAGTGGTAGTTTAGTAACCCAAGCATGTTTCTGATTAACATCAGAGTCCTTCAGATGAATGGAATGTAAACCACATACCAATTATTGGAATCCCATGAAGTAAACTCCCTTTTCCGTCTGTCTGTCTATCCATCTATCTGCCCACCCACACAACTACAGTGTCTCAGAAATATTCCTCCTTAGAAACTGTGGAAAATTCTACTTCTGTGTGTGTTCACTTTATCCTTGATTCTGTGGTACTGTACTAAAAATTGAATAAATGAAATTACAATGGAGGCACGTGGACACTATCAAAGAAATAGACCTGCTAATTAAAAGGATAATATTTCCTGGCACCAAATCAAAACACACAGGAGCAAGTCCTGAGATCTTTATTCAGGCATACTTCTGAGGATTTGACCCATACAGTAAAACCTATTAAAAAATTAAGTCCAGTGCATTACAAGATAGAAAGGAATAGAAAATGTATCTCCCTAAAAATTAATTGATCAGTTACATGTATATATGTGTGTGTGTGTGTATATATATATATATGTATGTACTGTGTGCCAAATCACTAATTACTTTGTACTTTTATAACATCCTTTATTTAAGGTTCTAAACCTATTAATTCTATTAGCTAAGCTTCCCATCCCTTTTGTGAAGCAAGTAAGTATAATGTCTATTTTGCAGATGGCAAAATTGAGGCACAGAGAAGTATATTGACAACAAATTAATGCCACTGGAATACAACCCAGAAATGTAGAGTCTCCTGCTGTAATCACTAGACAACACTGTCTCTCCTAAATATATACTAATCTTAACCATAAACCAGCAGATCCCTCCTACAGGAAAGAAGTAATATATCTGATTTAATTAGTACTGTCTACTTCTAACATCTGATCCTACCTACTCAAGGAATATAGACCTATGATAAGGGTAACATTGTGGCATGGGGTGTTTTTTTGTTTGTTTGTTTCCACTCTAATTGCAATACAAGTCAACCGGAATATAATAGTATGGCAGCCGTTGGAAAGCTGGAAGAAAACTTTAATCATAATAGTTCTGTAAGAGTTGGTCCTATGGCAGCATCAGGTCCTATTTCACTGTAGCTGTTTTCTGATGCTTTGCTGGCCTCTAGAGGGACAAGCTGTAAATACTCTGGAGTACAAACTGGAAATAAACTTTAAGCACAACATTCTGTTCTTATATCCCTCTCCCCAGGCTTCTCTTTTCTACCTATAATTCTAGTGAATTCTGTGAAAGAAGGATGCTTTGTAAATCCTTGAGAATAATTTTCTTTATTTGTGTAACTCCCTTTCTGTGTCGGCCTTATGTTGAGGACACCATCCTTCTGGCTGAGGAGGACTGGATAGGAGTTCCTTGGGATCCCATCAGTGCCACCCCTTAGTCAGAAAAGGGGAGAAGTTCTGCTGACACAGCAGTGGCAAAGAAGTGTGTGTGAGACGGAGGGAGATTCTCTAGGTTCCTACAGGGAGGCAGGAGATCCCCTATGAATAGAAGTGCAGAAAAGAGAACAATGTATTTTATGTGTAATGTTGATTAACTTTTAATGCTTAGAACACCATTATTGAATACTCTCATTCTCAGTAGAAAGCATTACTACACTGTGAAAAGGAGCAGTGGTTTTAAATCTCTCAGCAAGTAGTATGCCTCCCCTTTCTCTTTCTACTCTGCCTCACTGCTTGCTGAACTAGTTTGCTGCATTCCCTCACCCCGCTCCTTGGCTCCCACTTTCTGCTTTTCCCCAGAAAAACCTTAACTACATGTTTTAAATTTGCTGCACATAGCAGAGAATAACGCCCTGAGTAGGGGGCTCTGGGAACTTCATGGGTTTGTTTAATATTAAATGTACATATTCGTAAAATGTCAATGTACCTTTCTGAAATTTCATGACATAGCCATGTGTCTTGGCACATTTTTTAAAGGCCCTAGTTATTCTTCCAAAACCAACAGTACACATCCTCCAGTTCCCCAGCTCCTTTCCTTCCCTTCCCCCTTGTCTCCACTCCCTCCTGCCAATTCCCTCCCAAATGAAGTGTTCATATCTCCTGATGATATCTTCATTCCCACTCTGTTCCTACTTGCCAGTTCCCTTCCACTTCAAGCAAGGTCCCATGTTCCCACTTATTTGGCCCCAAACCAAAACTAATTAGTAATTCCTCTGCCTAGTGATATGATAAACACAGGGTATGCTTGTATTGGCCTCTCTTTTTTCCTTTGAAGTGAAGCAATTGTCAAAAGCTTTCATTATGTTAGAGAGAATCCCTGCTAATACCTCTCCCATCTCATAGGGCAATAGTCACCAATGTGCAAAAGACTCACACAAGGCCCTATGCAGTACTTAAACTCTTATGGCAAGGATTACATGGTGCAAGAAAGCTTGGGGTAGGCCTCTGAACCCAAACCTGCAATCCTTCCTCAAGCAGAACTCCAATTTAAGTCAATCACTATAATAATCTAAGGTTCTATTTGAAGTTAATGTCAAAACTCATATTGACTTCAACAGGATCGGGATTAAGATCCCAATCTTGCATGGAAAACCAGACAATCCAGCACCGTTCCCTTGCCCTGTCTCTTAGGGAAGGATTTTCCTCTCATTACACTTTTGTACCATTATTCTGCCATTCCTCCCCACAGTCCCAGGTTTCATGGGGCTGTCCTGCTTTGACCCCAATAATCTCTTTCTCCGGAGGAAGATCAGTTTGCTCTGGGCCCCCAGTTTGAGAAGACCTCCAGACTAAATCGTGGCACACAGGGTCACATCATTGCTCAAGTCTGACCCATCTTCCCCTCAATCTGTCTACAGGCCCATCCAACCCTCCATCTCCAGCTATGGAGAGGTGGATGGGCCAAACCTGAGAGACACTGCACCTCACTTTAGCCAACTGAAATGTTGGGAAGTATTGTTGGCAAATATTTTATCAAAATGTTAAAAACAAATGAATACTGAATCTTACTATAATGATATACTTTGTTAGTGTGAGAGAACTTATTGGTACTCCTGAGTACATAGAAGAAATTCCAGGTGTGTGTATGGCGGAGGGAGATATAACGTAAACTGCAGTATAAAGGAATTGGGTAGTATCCCTTTAAATAGTTTGTGAGCCCTCTAGTTGTGCTCAGTGTGTTTTCTGTTTTAGAAACCACTCAGAGCAGCATATATAGAGGTAGCTAGGCTTTGTGTGTTTGTGTATATTTAGTAAACACATCATTTTGTTGTGTTGAGAGGAAAAGAAACAGTTGGTGACAAGGATGAAATCCTAATCCAGGAACACAATGAAATAGAGAATGATTTGGGGACTAGCTGGGACTGTGACTAAACTACTCATTTAAGGGGAAAAGGGTTAAAAATGTCTGTCTGGGGAAAATGAACTTGTTTGATAGCTCAGTAGAGGACTGGCCTGCCTATATCAACAGATTGGAACGGTATATAACTACTCCTAGTATAACTGATGAGAAAAGGGTGATGGTTTTACTGTGTGAAGTGGGAGCTAAAATTTATAACCTGCTGCATAGTCTAACAGCTCCTATTAAACCAGTGGACAAAACGTTGTGCAAATTGTGGAAATCCTACAAAATTGCCTATCCTCACCAGTGATTGCAGAGTATTTCTGCTTTTATAAACAGAATTTAAAAGAAAATAGAGGAATTTCTGAATATGTGGCTGAATTAAGAAAATTTACAGAGCATTGCCAGTCTGGGGAGTTTAAATTGTACATTAAGGGACTGGTTCGTACCTTAAGGGATTGGTATGCAAAATGAAGCAATTCAAAATCATCTATTGACTGAGGCTGATTTGGTCCTTAAAAGTGCCCGAGAAATTGCTCTGTTAATGGAGGCAGCAGCAAAGATGCCAGGGAGCTGCAACTGCATCATGTAATCTGTGCAACAGATAAACTGGGGTCAAACAGAAAGTACAGCGAGTGCAATGCTCAAAGGCTCGGTGCTTTCATTGTGGGAAACCATCTCACAATGCAAATGATTATTGGTTCAAGGACAAATCCTGTAGAAACAGCAAGAAACTGGGGCACACAAAAAATATCTAAGTCAGTAGAACTACTTACTGAGGGCAAAACCAGAGAATTTCCGATTCATCAGCATGCAGGTGACAACATGGTGTCCACTGAGAACGTTATAGCATCTCTACAACTGTTTAATTTGCAAAACAATGACTGCAGTGTTTAGATTTCTTTACAAGTGGAAGACGTAGAACTTAAATGCAGCTTGATAAAGGTGCTGCTGTTTCTGCACTTTCACAGCAGCCTTATCAAAGACCACTTAAAGAAGTGAAGATGCAGAAAACCTCAGTGCTACTAAAAATATATATATACAGGGGAAATTCTTGTTCCCCTCAGTGTTGTTACAATGGAGGTAACATATATAACTCTAAACTGCATATGTTAAATCTCTATATTGTGAAGTAAGAGGGTCCTGCATTATTTGATAGAGAGTGGCTATGAGAGATTCAGCGAGACTAGCAAAGTATGAAGTGTCTGCAGATTTTAAAAAATTATAAACTCTGGCCTAAATAAAAAATTTGCCCTTTTGGACATGACAATGTAACATCATCTGAACAAAGTGATACTTAATGGACAGATAGGGTATTGGTCCCCACATTGGATCAAGACATTTGATGAGCCCAAGAAGCTTCTAGCATCTGAACACTACAATGTATCTCTGCCTGAAAAGTTAGCTTGTGACATTTCCCGATATAGAATAGGAGCAATCTGATGGAAGATCATTTTGAAAGGCCTATTGCCTTTGCTTCTAGATCTCTAAGGCCCTGTGTTTTCAGTTTTTACCAAAAAAAATTTCAACAGAGAAGTTCCAAGGTTTGACAAAAGTCATTATTTGTTTTTTAACCAATTTGCACCCAAATTTTGGAAGTGCTGGAACTCCCTGGACGTGGCTCCCCACTCCAGAAGGGATAGAATCCAGTTCTTACAGACAGCATCCAGTTGCTCTAACCATAAGACCATCCTTTTCTTACCTGCAATCTCCTGCCTCATTCATTACACACCTTCCAACTACTGCAACAAATGAGGCAGGGGTCCTACAGACAACAGCCTCCTTCATTATGTGCACTGAATGAGGCTGTGCTCTTCTACTCTTTGATCAATTCTTCACCAGACCATTTCAGTGGATTTCTTTCTTTTTCTGAATTCTTTCTAAAAAAATCACACCCCTCTAATGTAAGATGCAGTACTGGGTAACTGGTGAAATTCTCTGGCATGTGTTACACAAGAGATCAGACAATCTGGTGTAATCGTCCCTTCTGGCTTTAAAAATCTATGAATCTATGAAAATGACATTTAAAAAAAAGTTACAAATGCAAGTCACTTAAACCAAACTTTTCACCAGTGGTCACTGATTGTGTGTCTGTGTCTGACTAAAGACCCTGGGGTCTGATCTGTAGAAGTGCTGAGCCCTCATAGGTGTAACTGAAGTCAGTGGGAGCAGTGTTTTGAGCATATTAAGTGCTACATAATGCTAAGTACTCTGAAAAATCAGGTCCTACCTGCTTCAAATTGGCACCCAAAATTAGCGGATGCTTTTATTGCCATTATCTAGCTGTGGCTCGGTTCCCGATATGTAAAATGGGGATAATACCACCCCCTCAACTCACGAGGGTGTTGCCAAAATATATTAATTAATATGGGTGAGGTACTCAGAGACTACAGTGATGAGCGCCATAGAAAAGATCATGAGGAAC
The DNA here is from genome assembly GCF_965152275.1 of Natator depressus. Taxonomy (NCBI): domain Eukaryota; kingdom Metazoa; phylum Chordata; order Testudines; family Cheloniidae; genus Natator; species Natator depressus. Next base: position 87,000,713 of record NC_134238.1, on the reverse strand, counting down.
ATGGACAGCTAGTGACCTGGCCATTGGGGGAGGCTAGCCCCCCGGCCCCTACCCTTATGCCCAAGGCCCAGCCCCTCCCCATCTGCCCTCCCCCTCCCACCAGAGCCCAGAGCACCCCCACCTCAGCCTCTGGTCCCAGCACCGGGCGGCCAGGGGGGTGGGGCCCCAGCCCTGGTGCTGCAGGTAGCCAGGTGCTGCGGTCAGCCCTGGTGCGCCGGGTGGCAGCGCTTCTGGCCCTGGTGCTCTGTGCATCCAGCGGGCAGTGCAGCCAGCCCCAGTGCATCCAGCGGGAGGCAGGCCAGCTAGCCTGAGCCGGCTAAGGCAGAGTGCTGTGGGAACCGCAGGAGGGGGCCTGGCCTGGGGGCAGAGTATGGGTGGGGCTATGCTAAGCTGTTTGGGAAGGCACCGCCTACCCCTGCCTACGATACCCACCACCCATGATGAGGAAATTAATCATTCTGTTTCTGTACCAGGGTTTCAATAGTGTACAGTAAAGAAGGCATGGGGCCACATGTTGAACAATGAGGAGAAAACAAAATATTGTTACATCACTAACTGAGCACCAACCATTTTGTGCACTGAATAAGGCAGAGGTCCCATTGAAAAAATAGTATTTGATCATGTAATTAAAGAATTTACTATAATATATATATATATATACACAAAGAGGCTGAATTAAGATTGTGCAGGCAATCTTAATTCCGGCATTTCCTAACTTCTGACCGCTTGACTTTGCAACTTTAATAATTTCTTTTTTACATTTGTGGCTTGTTTGTTTGTAAAAGTGTGGAAAGGTTGCCATTCCTAGAGCCCAGCTTTTGGGGGAGACCTTATATTCCTAATCAATAGCACAGGCTTCCCTTTAACTAGACCAATGGAGGTGATATTTTCTTTATGGGTTTTTTAAATTGTATCACCCTTAAATATTTAAGTTACAGGAAAAGGTCGTGATCAATCTGTATGCCTTCTAAGAGCAATTCAAGGGGTTCATAGAACCTCAAGTTCTACAAGTTTTTCCCATCCCTAATTGGCTGGGCTCTCCATCAAAATTGTCATTATGCATCATCATCACTGGAAGAGCGGAAGACCACTCAGATGCAGTATGCCTCTAAAAGATCCATGAGGAAATGGACAAAAGTTCACATTTAAGGCCATAAGTCTCATGCACTTCCCCTTTAGTCACTATTTCATGTAACAAAAGCAGTTTTGCAGTCTGTATGTCATTTCATTCTCATTGGTAGAGTCTCTCAGTACTCCTTTCACTCATCAGACAGAAATGTATTTATTTATAACAAAAACAACTTAGCTCTCTAGTGCATGCTCCTTTTTTCCATGTGTTTTGCCTCTATTTGCCCCCGATTTCTAGGACATCGAAACCAAATATGGCATTCTGTGGTGAAACAAGAGGCTATGGCTTCTATTGGGTTCTTTGGGATTTGCAACCTCCAGAGGTTTTTATCTAGCTGTTCAAAACTGCAGTGTTCGTTTAATTCCTTTTATTTTGCCTTCCCGTCCCTGCTCAAGTACCACTCCCCTTGCCTTCGTGCTGTGTTTGAGATGGTTTAAGGTAAGGACTAATACTGCATATTCATTTTTATGGATCTAATCAGTGGTGCTCACAATTGAACGTAAGTCTCTTTATAGTAGCTTTTTACAAACTTCCTTGTATCTTCTATGTAATCATTTCTTTCTTCGGCAAACACATTGGAAATGCTTGAAACTGAAATTATTGAGCCAATGTCTGTACTTTAACTAAAATGAGTAGTGTGCAGGTAAATACTTCCTTTGAAAAGATCAATTCAGAGGTTGACATGGTCCATTGCAAAGGGGCTCTTAAATGTCATCACGCTAAAGAGAATATCTATTTTTTATTACTCCTGATGTCTAATAATGAAACTTACTATTTATATGCACTGCTTCATCTTCAAAGTGCTTTGCAAACATTCATTATCTGAACATCTGCAGACCTTGGTGCCCATCCACCTTCCAGAATCCTTCCCACTACTGCACTTGATACATTAATCCTTCACGTTAAGCCTTTGTGCAAAACAATTGCAACAAAACCCCGCCACATGCAAAACTCACTTGGGCAAGGCTTTTCTTTCAAACTATAATTTTATTTCCTCTTGGCTGAATGAGCACCAGTTCAAGATTCGAGTAAGCTGTAACAAAGTCATGTATTTTTGTGTGTGTGACACGAAAAAGGAACGTGATTCAGCCATAACACTGGAGTTCTGAGTATACTGTTTCTGTAGATCCATGTCAGAATGTGCCTCAGCACTGTAAGTTCCAGAGCCATTTAAAAGTGGTATATAGGGCATGTATCTATAAGGGTTTTCCATCCCAATCAGCCTAATTTATTTTCCTCCCTCCACAATCTGAGAGTCTCAGAACCATCTCTCTCTCTGCTTTTCTTTGTGGTTTACTTGCATATTATGTAGTATAAGTAGTTTAATAATTTAATCACAATCAATGCTTTTTAAGCATTTGAACTTGTTGTGTTGTAGCCCTACCCCTACTTATCTAAAAGGAGCCAAATTGTATCTACGCTGATGTTAGAGGGGGTTTCAGTCAATTTAACTCGGTGGTGCTAAATCAATTGCAAAATGCACCTTTTTTGTCTATGTATTCAGGACCTAAATTAAATTCCTCACTTCTGACGTGGGACTTGACTTTGATCTCAAGTTGGTGTAAATCAGGATTATCTCAACAGAAGTCGTTGGAATTATATCGTTGAAAAGCGGGTGTAAATTTGATGGGTATGAGGTTCATAATTTGATTTTGATTACTCTCAAATGTTATATTTAAGAGGTGAGTCATATGGTATGAAATGGAAACTGAAATGGACTGAAATGGAAACAAATTATTTGCACAAACTCTAGCCAAGCAAAAGTGTTGAGTTTCAATCAACTCTAATTTAGAGCTGAACTTTACTAAACAGTTAGCATTTAAAAAAAAAATCCCTGCCTACGTCAGACCTATTGAAGATTGTTGACATGGATTCATTTCAGCCTGGTATCAGGAAAGGGGGAAAGAATACATTTTAAGGAAAAGTTTAAAGGAGAAGTTCATGACAGGCAATATGTTATCTATTACATCTTGTAAATACGATCATTGCATTTACATTGGATCACATCAAAAGCCAAATGTTATGTGACATACTCACCATCATAAACTTTAAAGAACCTTTTTTTTTAACGTAGCTATCCATCTCTGAAACGGGATGCCTCCTGTCAGTGTTGATAGCAGCAGCTCTCTGATCTTAAGGACCCTGAGCAGAGGGCACAAATGTCTGAGGTGTGGGTACTGTAATCAAGACAGTTCACTGTCACCTGCTCCAGTTATAGCTGCATAGTTTGGTGCTTCTCTCACTGCGCTGTTATGAAATTGCTAAGGGCGTTTAACTACAGAATCTGGAGGCTTGTCTGTGTTTAACCACTGTGTCCCACTATCTTTTACACAATCTTCCATTTGATCTTTTTTGTGTATTTTATTTACATTATTTATTTGTTTAATTTTTTACACCAAGTATGGATTTTTAAAAAAAAAAAATAGGGGCAGCAAAAACAAGTGCTTGTCAGTAATTACTGGGCAAGCTGGTCTGAACAAAGAAGAACCAACCTGAATTTTCATTCAGAAGTCAGACAAATCTGAACCTAATCTATTTTTAGTTATTTCATTTTTGCATACCCCTATTGTGATACACTGTGTACACACGGGACTCTAGCTTTTTAGTAAGGAAAGACTGAGGCTTCAGGGTGTGTTGATAATGACCAGGTATGTTTTATTTTCCACTCACCAGACATACACCCAATTTCCTGTTAAAGATTGTGCTTAGTGTAGTCCAACAGACCACCTCCTTCTTATCTGGCATCTCCATTTCTGGAGGTTTACAACCATGGCATCCCATTCTGTACAATCCTTGGCTAACTTCTCTGTGGATGAATAGTCCTTTTGATCCACCCAGGATACCACATTATCCATCGAAGATCTTCTTTTTCTGCCTTGAGTTCTTCTGCCATCAACTTTCCCTTCCAATGTTTATAAATATCCATTGCTTGCTGAAACTCTTAAAGTGTGCCCTGGAAATTGATTCTTTTCATAAGATCTCTGACTAGTGTTAGCTGGGTTCCAATCATGTCCAATACTTTGTCATTGGTTACTTGGTCAAGCCATGTCTTCTATAACACCGTCATTCAAAGGATTGTAGTTACTTTATTATCAATTGTTTCAATGTCTGTGTTTCACAACTGTAATTTCACACAGACCAAACATAAATTGTTAAGAGTCAGAATTCAGTCTTCAGATTTATGTCTCTTCTCATCAGATGTTTATACTTCTGGAATGTCTTTCAGTCTTGCTATTCTGGTGCTGACTTCAGTATCTGATCTTCTATCTTCTGTAATGATGCTTCCTAAGTAGTAGTAATTTCTCACGTGCTGTACAACTATGTCATTCAGTGGAATCTTGCACGTTTTCCCAGGATCCTTGCATCACACCATAGTTTTTGTCTTATCCACATTCCACTTTTGACCCTATTCTTTGCCATGTGCATATATAATCTCCACTAACTTCATCAGAAATAGTAATCTCCACTAATCTCCACTAATAATCTCCACTAATTTAATCAGAAATAGGGCAGATCCTGCTGTAGTGAGCTCCAGGCACAGTGAATCTAGTGCAGTGCAGTTCTGCTATGCACGGAAGTCAGGCTTTGTATCTTCTGAGCACATGGCCTGCTGCTCTACAACAGTTTCCTATGCAAACCCAGCCAGAAGGGCTCATAGAGGTGGAACAGAGACGTGCAGTGGGATAGGAGCTTGGATGGCACATGAAGCTACTTTCTTGGGATCCCAGGAGCTAAGGTACAGGCACAAAGAAGATCAGGCTGGTCAGGAATCAGAATTTCCATTCCACAGGAATTTCTAACGTTTCATTTTTAATTGGAACAAAAAGACCATTTCAAAATTTTCCAGGAAACAGTTCAGAAAAACTTTGGATTGGAGCCATTGTTTTGATAGTGCTGAAATGTTTAGTTTCCATTTTTGTACTGCTTCATTTCATTTCAATTTGTATGTTATATTTAAATAGTAAATATATTGTATTATATATACATAAAATATAATATATTAATGTAATAATAAACATTTTATGTAATATAAAGGTCAAAAGCAAATTACTCGAAATGATAGTCGAAATAAGTTTTGTACTTTATGCCAAAGAAAACATTGTTGAAATTTACACATTCCCATAAAGGTTATAATTTCAACAAAACTGTATTTGTTGACCAGTTCTGAATGAGGACTATAGCAATCTCCTTGTTACAGCCATGGCCCCAGAGCATCAATGCTGCCACTGTGGCACAGCCTGAGAGGAGTATTCCTTTCCCACAGCCCCATAAAACACTGCTGCACCAAGCCCAGTTACTCAGCTTGGGATCAGGATTTAGCATATTTCTACATTACATTCGCAGTTCCAGCTTTGGTAGTAGAATGCTGAAACGCCACAAGAAATGCTGTTTCCATGACATTTCTGGCTTAAATAGAATTCTAGTGAGTGAGCTATTCTCTTAAAATTTCCATCTCATGTCTGCATACTCACAGTCTTGGAGGTTTGAGGTAAGCCTCCAATGAGCATGCAGAGTTCTGAGATCAGCAAGTTGGATATAAGGCAGCTGGCTGAAAATAACTCTGAGAAAGTCCAGAAGCAAAGTTGGTGGGAAGAGGGAGGCATTTTGAACAGCTACTGAAGGAGTTCAGCAGCAAATAGTCAACTCGTTTCATAGCCTTGGAATTCTGTTGGAATTGTCACTATTTCTTGATAGCCAAATAGCAGTGACTGAGGGGGAAAAAAACTGCCTTCCACGTTTTGGCTGGGAAAGAAATCTTTGCTACCCCCTTTTACTTCCATGATGCCCTAGTCACAGTGGACCATGTCTTATTGACTTCTAGGCTGGATTGCTGTGAGTCAAAATACTTCAGAAAGATTGTTCCAAAAATCGCTAGCTGGTCCAACGTGCAGCAGCCTTCCTCCAGAGCAACATCGGCTGCTTGACAGCCTCAGCATCCCAGTGCTCCACATGCTATGGTGGTTTCCTGCAAAAAAAACTAACAAAAAAAAACACTGGGTAAGTTTTCAAGGTACTCATCCTCATCTTTAGAGCTGTCCATGGCATTGGATTAAGACTCTTTCCCTTGGACCTCTCTCAATTATTACATTCCACAGGAGCAATGGTATTGTCAAACTCAAGGATCAGGTTTGTGAGACTTGGGAACAGAACTTTCCACAGTCTTGGGCTAGCTGCCAAGATCTTGTAAGAGGTGAGGATGACCACATACCTCACCACCTTCAGAACAAAGTGCAAAACTCAGTTCTTTAGCCTTTCTATGACAACTGGACTTTCAAGTAAAGAAAAGCAGACAAATGGAGGAAGAGAAGCTCTCTCACACACATTCCAGCAATTTTCTTGGTACCAGGGGAAAATGTAGCAAGGTTCTTGGTTTATTTAGTTTTAGTAGGTGGCTGGATACTATGGTGATAAGCTGGAGAAAAGAACCTAGACATATAACATAAGAACATAAGAATGGCCCTACTGGGTCAGACCAAAGGTCCATCTAGCCCAGTATCCTGTCTTCTGACAGTGGCCAGTGCCAGGTGCCCCAGAGGGAATGAACAGAACAGGTAATCATCAAGTGATCCATCCGCTGTCACTCATTCCCAGCTTCTGGCAAACAGAGGCTGGGGACACCATTCCTGTGCATCCTGGCTAATAGCCATTGATGGACCTATCTTCCATGAATTTATCTAATTCTTTTTTGAACCCTGTTATGGTCTTGGCCTTCACAACATCCTCTGGCAAGGAGTTCCACAGGTTGACTGTGCATTGTGTAAAGAAATACTTCCTTTTATTTGTTTTAAACCTGTTGCCTATTAATTTCATTTGGTGACCCCTAGTTAATATAGATATTAACAGAAACATTTACTGTGCAATCAAAGCTAAATAGAAGTGTGAAGAGATATTGGCAATTCTTCATCAGTTCCAGTGTCAGTCACAGTCCCATATTTGATATGCTCCCTACAGTCCTCCCAGTAGGGCTGCTGGAAAGGTTTCTACTGAAACTTTTTTTCAACAAAAAATTGGATTTTCAATTAAATGAGATTTTTGTGAACTCATACACTCAGGGTGACCCATTTACTCTAGGGTATGAGGACACAATTCCTGTGTCTTTTTATGAGTACAAGTATAACAATAATTAAGGCTACATTTTAGTCATGGGTATTTTTAGTAAAAGCCATGAACAGGTCACAGGCAGTAAACAAAAGTTTATGGCCTGTGACCTGTCCATGACTTTTACTATATACCCCTGACTAAAACTTAGGGGGGTGGGGTGGCTCAGGGGGGTGGTTCTGTAGGCGCTGCAGGTGCTCGGTGCGGGGGGGGATTGCAGCCTTGGGGGCACCATGGGTGCTGGGGGGGAGGGTTGGCGGGGATGGGGCAGGTTCCCTGTCCCTACCTGGCTCCTGGGAAGCAGTGACCTCCAGCTCCTCACTCCACATGCTGTCTCTGCTCCGCCCCAAGCCCTGGTTCTGCAGCTCCCATTGGCTGGGAACTGCGGCCAGTGGGAACTGTGGGGGCAGTGCCTGCGGGCGGAGGCAGCATGTGGAGCTAGGAGCTGAGGGAGAGGAGTTCCTGTCGCCCTTCTGGGGAGCTCCCCCCAAAGGTAAGCACTGACCCGCACCTCAGTCCCTATACCTGAGCCCCTCCCACACCCAAACTCCTGCTGCTGTGGGGTGGGGGAGCCCAAGACTGCCCCAGCAGCAGCCGGTGGGACTGGCCCAGGGGCTGCCGGAGCTGCTCAGTCGGATCCCAGGCCAGCTACACAGGTCGCTGCAGAAGTCACGGAGGTCATGGAAAGTCACAGAATCTGTGACTTCCGTGACTTCCATGACAAACACGGAGCCTTAATAATAATTTATTAATAATCAAAACATAAACAAGTTCCACAAAAGCAACAAAGCTTAGTAGGTGGAATTATGGGTAAGCAACAACATAATTCATGTAAATAAAGCTAGCCAAAGCTGGCTTTTCGCCTTCTTCTCTACAATTTGAGCAAAGAATTCCAGCTGTAAGTCTCCTGGCCTTGGGGCTTATATTTGGAATGATCCTCCTGTCTTCACCTACAGAGAGACTCTTTTCCTCCCCTTTTTATATGCCTCCTTAAAATCCATCACTTCAAGCAATGCTCACTCCCTTCTTATCATTAATAATCGTTCCTCTTAACACCATTCCTCTCCTGAACTGTGGTCCTGCGTCACATCGTCTGTTTAGTATGTTTTATTTAGACTTCAAGACAGGGAAAATATCTTTGTTTATAAATGCCATGTCAATGTATAGTGCTGTATAATTTATTATTGTAAGTGCAGGACTGTGATGGGGCATTAATGGAGCCCTATGGAGGCTGCGTGACTAAGATGGGGGCTGTGAGGAGCAGCCAATCAGGGCCTGGCAGGCCCATATAAGAAGAGCTGCAGGGCTGAGCAGGGTCAGTTGCTCCCTGCAGCTCAAGATAGGAGGACTGGCTGCCTTGCAGGTGGTAGAAAGCTAGCACCCTGGACAGAGTGGTGCTGGGCAGGAACAGGGGAGTGAGAGAAAGAGCTCCTGGCTGGCTGCCAAGACTGGCTTGCTGAGGCCCTGAGGTAAGGATGAAGAAGGTGCTGGGGCTGTGGGGAAGTGGCCCAGGAAATGTACTGAGAAGTTGGAGGGAACGCAGCATGTGGGTGCCATGTACAAGGTCCCTGGGCCAGGACCCGAAATAGGGCGGGCCTGGGTTCCCTCCAGCCATTCGCCACTGAGGAAGTGGTTGGACATTTGGACTGCAGTACTGTTCCCCGGAAGGGGGGAGGGCAGAGTGTAGCATGGATGGAGGACTGTGTCACAAAGAGGATGCTGTCATCCTTGGAGTGATGTGGGAGAAGAAGTGATAGCAGGCAAGACACCACCTGGAGAGGGCGTACTGACCTACAGAGTTGATCCCCAAGATGACCAGCAGGAGGTGCTAGCATGGTGAGTGGAGCCCTGTCACAAGGACATATTTCAGATTGTCTTTCCAAGTCATAAATACAGTCCTTTGACCATGTGCTTGAACATTTCATTTTAACATTTTTTCTCAAATGTTTCTTTTTTCCAAGGTGGAAAAATATTGGAACAATTTTGGGAAACCCCAAATCCCCTCTTTTTGCTTATTTAGGCAGTATTGAGGGACCAATGTCCTCTCTACTGGCAGAAAAGGTATATTTTACCATACTCAGTGGGATATACCGTATTCTGTGCCACCATGGAAGAGCGAACAATGACAATTGCAACTAACAATGGCTTCAGAATGGGTTAATAATGACCCTTTCAAAAGCAGTTGTGAACTAAACTGATATATGTAGATATTATTTTGATACAGCAATGAATGAGTATGAATGTTCATCTCAAGAAAATATTTGAGCACAGCTGTTGCTCTCTTGTCCCATATGGTTGTTTTTAAACATGGCTTAAACTTGATGCAGTTTCCATTTATAAAAATTCTTTAGCAAAATCCTCTTTTCAATAATAATATTCATGTGTGTGTCTTCACTTCTGATATTTTTCTAATTAATTAATATCTTGAAACATAGTTCCCTTGTCTCTTTGCTCCATTGTATGCACATTTTATACTCCACAGCTCTAAAATCCTCTTAACTGGTGCAAGAGTGTGGAAAGGTTAGGTTACCTTGTTTTGTTCCAGAGAATCTTAACTTACATTGTTATGACAGTGTGTAACATGTCACATGCCAGATGTGCTGTCTCTTCATTACATACTCAGACACATCCCCATATTTTTAATGTACTCACTGAAAGAGCTTCCTGCTATGTTTGTCCCTGCAAGGCTGTTCTAAACCCATAGATCAAAATGGCCAGATGATTAGTTAATGTATCACTTACGCAGCAAAAAAAAGAAAATACCCCATTGAACATGCGAGTACGTTCAGGTGGTAACATTCTCATTTCTGGGACACCTGGTTATTGGGTTCAAATTCCACATTAGGACTTGAGATCTACCTATACTGACACTGAAGTGCAGTTGCATACAGTATTTTTCCTTTCAAGGTGACATCCTAGGGTGGAACATGAAACAGATGTCCTTTCCAACAACTCTTCAGGTAGAAGTGAAAATTGCATTGTGCCTTCTTAAGAAGACTAGTGCACCCCAACAATGCACCAAAATCAAATGTCATTTATTAAATGACCACAGAGCAATCCTACATATTTTGATGATGTTTTTATGAATAAATATAAGCTTGTTTTTCCACATTGGCCCTATTATTGTCATTTGAGGGAGGGCCTCATTTTGATTTGATTTACACTAGGGGACTTTAAGAGAAGCTACTCTGACTTTATATCAGTGTAACTAAGATCAGAACTGAGCCCATTATGTTGCTGGGGAATAAAGAACTCTGAACATATACTGACACACAATTAATGAAATAAGCACAAGACCTGAATTCTTCATCCCCCTTGTGATCTACCCACTGAACTAGAGAATAGACTTTGCTTTTTCCTGTGCACCTTTTATAGATCTTCCATGACAATATAATACACCCAAGTAACAGCAGTATTATCAGCTGCTCCTAATCTTTAGATACCCTATACTCCACTGAGGGTCTGACAACACACAAAGACACTTAAAATAACTTTTGTCTTTTACAAATCTAAAGTATTTTAAAAAAAATTATCCAGCTGTAAGGCAGCTACTGGAGTTTATTACATTTCCAAACCATTTTCTAGTTTTCTTTTCTTTTTGCACTATATCAATTTGAAATCTGTTACTGAAACAGATGCACTTTGAGACACCATTTTTCACCACTTTTTGATTCCTATACTTTGTGTCCCCTATACAGCAAATACAGGTCACAGTAATGGGCCCTAGAGTAACAAGTGCTTCCTGTGAGATACTGAGCAGATTTAACCCTGAGAAGACATCGACAAGAGTTGAGGCTGCACATCACATCACAGAAGGCAATAAGTGTCATCCAAGTTTAGGCCCAATACACTCAGAATTTAATGAAAAACTGCAGTAATTGTTACTATTACTATAGGTGACTACAGAGAATGTAAATTAAAAGGGGAAATTATAGTACTGCCAGCCACAGGCATTAAGAAATCATGGGTCAAGCTTCAAAAAAGCATGGGAGTGTCTTAAAAGCGGGGGGGGGGCTTCAAAAACACATCATAAATGTTGGGTTCTTTCTATGTGACTTCTGGTGTCACTGTGTGAGCCTTTCAGGTCCCATTTTTAAGCTTTTCTCCACAATCATGTAGAGCTTTTTAATGAAAGTTGAGATTCTCATGAAATGTCATGATTCCAGGAACTACAGCCTCAAGAAAGACACCAAATATCATGAAACTCTCAATAAAATCATGAGAATGGCAACACTGAAATTACAAAGCAGCCTCTTAAAATACCTAAAAATGCTTCAGAATCTCCATTGATATGAACTGGCCAGTTCTGTGGCCTCTGATTCTGCCACTTTATGCATGTTCCAAAGCCTGTGGAAAAACAATGGAATGACTGCACTGGCTTCAGATCCGGCCTTGAATGAGGATTTACAGAGAGAATTCAGTAATATATATCCTGGACTATTTAAAGAAGAAAAAAAAAGTAGGGTGAAGGCTCATGAGGCTTTCCAATTCTGGATTCCTGAGTTCAAGTAAAAAGAGGTTAATCTTACGTCACACCCTAATATTTTGGTGTACATCACAAATACTACCACACAGTTAGGCACACTAGCAGTTTCTAGCCCGGAGAAACCAGATGCCTACAACCCCACTTGATTGTGCTCTTTTCTTTCTCCACATGGCCTTGAGGAAGCCAAACTAATGGGCAGCTCTAGTCAGCTCCTCTCTAGCTGGCTGGGTTTGCGAAGCAGTCTGTCTTTTTATTTTGAGTGCATTCTGAATTCCACGAACCCAGATCTCAGTAAACCACTGAGGATATAATCAACCTTTGAATTACAGAGAGGTTCAGTTAACCATGGTTTTAGTGTCTGTAATCAATTCTGTCAACTTTCTAGATACAGTAGTTGTGCTGAACAGATCTCAAAGAGAATTTATTTTTCAGCATGTCCTGTGAACTCTGCATTGTGATCTAACTTGCAGCTATTGATCACTTTCCTCACACCTGTCCTGGCTGATTTCAACATTCAGTATTAGTGGATATTAACAAAATCTTATATTCTTGTATCCTTTGTATGTCTCTCTTTCTCCTTTCTTTCTGCATTTTTTGCATGTACAATTACAGCAATTACCTAGCAAATTAGGCAGCTGCATGTAAAAATAATATTTAGGTGCCAGATAGAGACCAGTTTGCACTTTCAGCTGTGGTAACTGCATGTATAAACATAAAAATATATGCATACATGTATAACTATGTCTGAACTTCCTTATTTTAAAATTTGAACATATACTGATTAGAACTGGTAGAATAGGGGATAGATTTTTTTTCCCCCTTACTATCTGTTCAGATTCCAATTGAGTTTCTGTTTGAGAGTGTCTTGTGATCCTTTTGCATTTGCTTTCTGCAAACATTGACTGCTCAAGCTTAGCTAGATCAAATCCTTAGGGAAAACTTTTATTCAATGTTTGAATATTCACTGGAAAAAAATTGTTTGCAAAATTTGCATTTCAAAATTCACCCTAACCAATACAGCATGAATTACGAATTTTATAGTTGAATTCTCAGTTACACTGTGTGTTCCCCTTGGAAAAGCACTGTATGCCACAGCTACAACCTGAGTGTCATGGATCACTGAAGGATCTAGCAGGAGCATCCTCATATTGCAGACAGGTTTAACAGATGGCAGGCACACTCCCTTAGAAAGGGATAGGCAACTCTGACAGGTGCTTCCTCAAACAACCATTATCAGTCTTGTCTGGAATGGGCCTCAATCAGTTAATCAACATTGAAGACCCAGTCGCATTCAGCTCTCAGCTGCAGCAGCCAGTCATGGGAGAAGGAGACAGAGAATATGATCTGACTACTGAAGGTACCATAATCCATGTCTCCTCACTAACCATCCTAACAGCTTTGCATATGTGCAACACAGAGTTCCATGGGTGGTCCACTACTTTGTCAGCAGCTCTTGTCAGGCCTGATGTACTCACTATACCCAACACACTGTTGTTATGATATTACATACCACCTTTGAGTGTGTGTATATATATTATTGGAAAACTAATAACTCACTAATCATTAATATTCCTGTGATGTATGTACGATGTGAGTGCAAAGAGTTATAGATGTGCTAGAATTATGCTCTTAAAAGCAAGCAATGCATAAGCCCTGGCGGCCCTAGACAATGGAATGTGTACTTGCATGGCTGACCAGTCTGATCATCAGGCAGAGACAATGATGGTGCATTTACATGAGAGATAAACAAAGCCTTCAAGCTAACAAGGGGAGGAGGTAATGACTCAACTATCACTAGCAAAAGCCACCAATGAAATTAAGCAAAGCGTGGCCTAAAACAATGGAAACCCCATTTACATGCTGTGACAGGGTCGGGCCAGATGGCTACAGGAGAGTAATCCCTACTGGGATCTGGGAAGTGGGTGGGCAAAGCCCGCCCACTGCTAAAGGATTCCCCCCCCCCCCCCCGAGCCTAAGAGGGGGATCCACAGGACCTGGACACCAAATTAATTAATTAATTAAATAAGCCCTACCGGAGAATAATAGAAGGCAGATATATTAGCCCCAGGCTAAGCAGGTCCCTTTTCCCTGGGTAAGGTAACAGGGAAGGTTCCAGAACAATCAGGAACCTTCTGGAGACAATTAAGACAGGCTGATTAGAACACCTGCAGCCAATCAAGAAGCTGCTAGAATCAATTAAGGCAGGCTAATCAGGGCATCTGGGTTTTAAAAAGGAGCTCACTGCAGTTTGTGGTGTGCGTGTGAGGAGCTAGGAGCAAGAGGCACTAGGAGCTGAGAGTGAGAACGCAGACTGTTGGGGGACTGAGGTGTACAAGCATTATCAGACACCAGGAGGAAGGTCCTATGGTGAAGATAAAGAAGGTGTTGGGAGGAGGCCATGGGGAAGTAGCCCAGGGAGTTGTAGCTGTTGCTCAGCTGTTTCAGGAGGCTCTCTAGACAGCTGCATTCCACAGGGCCCTGGGCTGGAACCTGGAGTAGAGGGCAGGCCCGGGTTCCCCCCAAATCCTCCCAACTCCTGGTCAGACACAGGAGTCGTCGACCTGGACTGTGGGTTCAGAAAAATGGCCAAACTGAGGGCTGCCGTGAAGCTCCAAGGTGAGCAAATCCTCCAATAAGCGCAAGACCCACCAAGGTAGAGGAGGAACTTTGTCACAATACATATCAGCAGAGGGATCAGACGCCCACTGGCAGGGAAGAACAGCATGAAGTCATCTGAGTCTGGGGACAAAATAGTGAGTTTGGAAAGATATAAGGGGAGAGAAGAAGCCGTCATAGCATCCATCACTGAACAGACAAAAGGGGCCAGAGCTTTTGCAAGCTGAGAAAGTCTCTGGGAACTGAATATAGGTGGAAAACCTGCTTAGACAGAGATCTTTTACCTAGGAAGACAAGGAAAGCCAGTACTTTGACCTTCTAACTTCTTGACTGAAAGGTCAGCCATGGCTATAAAGAAGAAAGATTGAACAAAGACAGTAGCTTGTTAAGTCTTAGCCACTAGAAGGCATATTTTACTTTCATTCGCTGTCTTTATCGTTTGTACTTGAAATCATTTTTAACCTACCTCTTTTTGAATAAATAAATTTTTTTTCTTTTAATCTAAACCAACCCAGTGCTGTGTTTGAATTGAAGTGATGAACACTAGTTAAAGTAATAAGCTGAGTTTTTATCTCTTCAAAGGCACAACAAACCTTATTGACTTCTCTGCATGCTCTGGTAGAGGGCTGGACTCTTCATGGCAGATGCCTGTGGGGAAATTTGGGGTTGGGAGTGTGTTCGAGTCACCCTGCAAGTAGTAACCCAGGCTTGTGGAGACCAAGGCGGGGTTGTGCTGTAGTAGGCAGGCTGCTGGGGACAGAGTGCTGAATCCAGGCTGCACAGCACACAGATACTCCAGGAACTGTATGCTTGGCTGCTGAGTGTTGGTGGCCAGGCTGTGAGCCATAGCAGCAGAGCATTTAAGATTACATGCATGCAAGATTACAGGTCAGGCAGTGACACAACCTCTCACTGCACCCAGAGGAGTGAATACATATCCATGACATCCTACAAGCCTTTGGGTGTGGAAGAGCACTTGCTGGGATTTCTCACAGAGAAAGGAGAGGAGCCATTTGAGAGCAAATATATCAAGAGGCACCTGATAACTCTAAAAGAATAAAGCGTTCACTTTCCTCCCCAACCAGGAGATCAGCCCACCACTACCACCAGCACCACACCAAGACCTTGGAACCAGGTTACTTTGGAGTCAAAGAAATCTGTCGACTTCATATACCATCAGAATTCTATTGCAAGACTTCTTCTGTTGCAAGAAGGTCAAGAGATGGGATGAGATAGGGTGATTGCAATATTTTGTGTTCTGCTTTTCAGATTATGATATTCTAGTTGGAGGAATGTGCCTCTGCAGTCTTCTTTTCTACCACACCAGTAGAGACTAAACCACATCTGGTACTCAAATGATGTAATGCAAAGAGGTATGGGGCCTGGTTTTTGTTTTTATTTTGTTTATTGTGCTCACTAGCTAAAACTAGAGAGAGAATTTTTCCCCGCTTCTCTGTAAAAGTTATTTTTCACACTAATTTTGTAATTGGAGGAGAGAGCAGTTCTTCAGTCTCACCCCGAAGGCAAAAGTTAATCTGATGCTCATTATCATTCTTATAATTTCTCAGCCAGTAATCAATAACAGAGAATATAATTATTGGCCAGTTCTAGGACGCTTATCTTTTCATTAATTACAAGCAAGCTTCATTCTTATTTCAAGTTTTACATTAGCTCTTGATTTATTTATTTTTAAATCTTTTGCTTCTTGTGGTACTTTCCTATAAAGTATCATTTACAGTATAGTAGCTTAGATCATATGACTGTCTTCTTTGGGTCTCTGGGAATACTGCACAGTGAAAGACCAGGGGCGTGTGGCTAACTTCAATCCTAGAGTGCAGGAGACAGTCATACAGAGTGTCTCCAAAAGAGGAATGTACTAAAAATGAGCATGCACCACCTTATAAAACTCCTAAATGAGATGCTAAGTATAACTTTCTCCTGGACTCTTGTGCATTGGTCAGTCATACAGCCCTATCCTTTGCCCTCCAGCACACTCTGTTTTCCTGGGGATGCTGAGTGAGATTCAACATGTCTCCAGTTCCTCAGTGACTACTTGGGACTATTAATAAATTGTTTATCCTTGGGTCCAAGTTACTTTTACACCCTCCATGGGTTTTTGTGCTGCTTTTTTCCCTCTTGCCTCTCTACATTTGTGAGGATTCTGAAGTTCTTCAGCATAAGACTGGCAGTTCTCTGTTTCCAAGTGCAGCTTTTGTTCAGCTAATGAACATTTTGCAAATCTATCCCTTCTGTGTGTAAGCCTAGTTTCTACTCTTCAAATTCAGGTAAGATTCCCTTACAGAGATCCTTTGTCCTTATTTAGTCCAAAACTCTTGTTACAGTCAGTGAGAGTTTTGCCTAAGAACTGAGTAAACTCTCCATGATTTGACACTAAATCTGTTAAAAAGTAAAATTCAGACAACTTTTCTTAATATTGCTTTTAGTTGAACACATTCTAGTTGCTACATTTTAATTGTGTTGTTTAAATATATTATTTATCTATTCCCCTTATAGTACATAGGAATTTCCATACTATATCAGGCTATTGGTCCACCTAGTCCTGGTATCCTGTCTCAGATAGCAGCCAATAACAGTTACTTCAGAGGAAAGTACAATAAACACTGTAGTGGGTTTCACGCTGTCTGGAGTGGCTCAGGACCTTGGGTGCCAACTTCAGGGCAGACTGTCAAAAAGCAAGGCAGAAACCCCAGACTGGTTGTATGTTTTATAATTCGATTTCATCAAGCCAGTAACAACTGTGAACTCCTAAAGTATTGTAACAGTCTTACCATGGGGTCACAGACAGTTCCCTTGGGCAATCCAGTCTATCTTTGCTGCCCAAGCAAGCTGGACTACGTGATAGATGGTCACTTTACACTAAAAATCACAACAATACTCAGGTTACTCCCTGTCCCAAAGGACCAGTCACTTACCCTGGTCATTTGTACTCTAATCTCAAACCAAGACAACACCTGTAGCCAATCCTGTAATAATCTAATTAAAGATTTAATTACTAAGAAAATAAATGAGTTATTTACAAGATTAAAACAGGAAACACACACACATGCACAAGTTACAGGCTTAGATTTACAAAAGGTAACATTAGCTTCTAATAAAAGCAGCTTTATGTGCCCTTTAGGGCTGAGCCATGCCAAGCAGCATGGGGATCTCTTGCTTATGTTTAGGAATCTTTGCCCCTCAGAATCCAGACAGCATGAAGAGATCTCAATTCCTTCTGGTCAGGTATTTTTATCCCCTTCACCCCAGAATCCAAGATGAAGTGATAAGTTCCTGGGAAGGCCTCCCCTTCCTGGGGGGAGTGAGGAACACAGTCAATAAGATCTCTGTCCTTTTGATGCTACACAACGTCTCATTTACCTTCAATGGGCCATCTTGTGTGCAGGACGAGCACTTTACCTTAATTAATGTTTCTTTTCCTGTTTGGTGAGTTATACAATCACAGCAGTTTACAATGCAAACACTCAATCTAACTTTATACCATGGGATACAGATATTATAAGTAAGACTAATACACGTAGCATCCTAAAAGCATTCCATAAAGTCTAAATATATTCTTATAGCAATGTCTATTTTAACTGTATCAACACACAGGCGCGACAGACTGGTTTCCAGCTGTGCACTTGTCAGTGTTCAGTGAGTCCCTGGGCCTTGGCATGAACTGGCACCTGGTCTGCCAGGGTCACAGTGGGTATTTATGGAACTTCTTGCTTATAGCAGATGTTTCTTCCTAGCCATAGGCACTATGGGTGGCTTTTTTCCTGAAGAGTGAGAGTTTATACATAACTCTATGGTGTTTGCCTGATGAGAAACTTACTCCTCAGAGGCACTGAGTGCCTTCAATTCACAGTGAAGTCCATAGACATTGAGGGCATTCATCATCTTATAGGATCAAGCCTAGAGTGGTTTAATCATGAAGCACTTGGAAATCAATTTGCTCTTCATAAATGTCATATTAGAACACTAGACTTAATTTCCTTGGGAGGTGGGGGGGTGGGAGGGAAGAGAGAGAGAGTGTCTTTGCAGGAGCAAGAAAAGCTCACAAAGTCACTTGTGCTCCCTCTCCCTGTTGTGATCCTCATTTCTTGTGTCTCATAGCATCTCCTCTCAGACATTCCAAGTATGATGACAGCCATAAAAATTAGGCTTGTTAAGTGACAGGAAAGATCACAGGCTTTCATTCTTATTGAGCTCCTCCAACAACAGCTGCCATTTGGCTCACCATCACCATCTAATATGGGATCTGATTTATGAAGCTGCTCAGATCAGAAAGTGGGACACATGTATTGTCCTTTCCCACAAATAATGAGGTGGGACAGAGACACTGAAAGAGCTATTCTGGGCCATCACTAAATCCTAAAGCTAAAAAAATTCAAAGGTTATTAAAACTCACTTTAGATAAAGACGTCCAGTAATTCACAGGAATAGCTGTAATCTTATACATAGTTCAAAGATGCAGGAACACTAATGCACTTCAATAGCTAGTAAAAAGTACTGTAGAATAATTTTTATTTGAAATCCACAGTGCTTGTGAATTACAGGGATAATAGATACATAGCTGCTTTGTAGCAAAGCTGTCTAACATGGAGTATTTACTCCTGAAAAATAATTAGCCATGATAATATCTAGCTTTTATATAGAGCTTTTTATCAGTAGTTCTCTACTGATTTACAAAGGAGGTCAGTGTCATTATCCCCATTTTACAGATGGGGAAACTGAGCCACAGGGCAGTGACGTGACTTGCTTATGGTCACCCAACTGCCAGGGACACAGCTGGGACTATAACTCAGGTCTCCTGAGTCCCAGTCCACTAGGCCGCATTGATTCCCACACTGTTGTGATAAGCTGCTGAATTAAATAAAAATAGACATTTGATTTTCAAGATGAGGGGAACTGCATGTGTGTGGAAAATAATATTTTAACTTTTTTGAGTCATAAATCTTTTAGTGTGTGACTTTACTGAAGTGACTGTAGAGCTCTGAGTGATGAGGGAGGAGTGGGGAGTCGCATATTAAAATTAAATGAAAGCAGAATATCACTCTGTCTTTCCCTGCATTATGGGACTTTCTGAAAATGTAGATTAATTTTGTGTCTCCTCCCACCTCCATCTGAGAGCTCTGAGCTGCCTAAAATGTCAGATGCCAGTTTATTTTGCTTCCATTTGGTTCAGATGGCTGTAGAGAACAACCTGATTTTACTGTACACTGCTATTTCTTCTTTGTTGTACTGTACGTCGTTTTCCAGCTGTTGTCACTGATTCAATGCACTAGATCCTGTCCTGACTCTTAGGGCAATGGCTGCTTGTTTCTTGTTAACTTCTGTCCTCATAGTACGATGGTTTCTTCTCTGTGTGCAGTCTCTTCTTTGGCCCTTCAGAAGGGACTTCATAAAATACAGGAGAGGGGCACTCATCGTCCCAGGGTCTGTGGTTCACCCTCCCACTTTACTGTTACTTCAGATGCTACTGCAGCTGCTGTTGCCTTTTCCTCCTCCCCTCCCCCACCCCGTGGTGGTACTACACACTAAATAATATCCATTAGGAAGCGTGAGAGCTCTTTCTTTCAGGTCTCTGTTTTAGTCAGATTGCTATGTGATGAACAGGGAGACCTTTGAACACCCACCTCAGGTGCCAGTCATATGGGTGATGGTTGTTCCTTTTGGTGCTGCAATAGCTGTTGTTCCCCACTAGTGTTATGCTGCCAACATTTTAACTCCATCAGTTCCTTGCTTCTCTGTCCTCTGCAAAAAATCTGTTGTTTCCATACTCTTCCTTCCCTCCCTCCATCCCCCCAACTCCATCAGTTCAGCCACCACTCCCACACCTAGCCCTTACCTCTTCACCCACCTATTTCCCCTCTCTTCATTATCTCATTAAGGCCCTTCTAGGTGTCAGGTGTTACTCACAGCAGCAGCAGTGGTGTTGGTAGGCAGGTTTCTGGCTGGCTGCTTGCTTGGTTGTGAAGCAGGTCACCTCTGGCGATGGGCTTATGTAGTCAGTTGAGGAAGGGATCTTGTTTGGTTCCTGAAGTACACAAGTATCCCCTGACTGTTTAAGGTCTCTCTCAATTGCTCTGGAAAGGAAAGATGGAGCACATCACCCCAGAATGGTGAGGTAGATCTCCACTAGCTGGTGGTTGGTGAGGCAACTCTGTCTCAAGCGCCCTCCTAGTACCTTTTCTTCAAATTCCAAGCTGAGGCTGGGAAGAGAGGCACTGGCCGAAAGACAGCCGGGCTGCATCATGCTTATCTGTCTGGAAGTGGGGAATAAAAGAAATCAAAAATGAAGATGTGACTAATAGACATCTCAAGCTTTTATATGCCCTAGCACAGAGAAACCACACTGAGATGCCATGAAAGTTGTGGATAGGAAAAGAGACAGGCTCAAGACAGCATAAGGAAATTTGGTGCTCACATGAAAAAAGTCCTTGGAAAGAAAAGCATATAAATTAAAGGGGGCAGGGGAGGAAGGCAGGCAAACGGAGAGTGCAGGTATTTTGGATTGCGAATGGGCTGATAGGGGCATTCATTGGGATTGCAGTCCGTGAATAACAAAGATGGTCCAAAATGTCTTGAATCTGTTGACCTTCAGGACATGCTGCAAGGTCCACCTGTTTTTCTCAGCAGTAGCTTGGCCCCTTCTTTCCTCAGATAGTACTGGAGAGGGATGGGGGGCTTCTGGAACTACTTGGTTGCTTCCCCAGGCACACCAGGAGGCACTGGTAAAAGATGCAAGCAGAGAGGATTAACATTTTTAATAGGCAGAGCTGGCCATAGTCATTTTGGAGTAGGTTGCCAAAAAGTTTTTGCCATCTCCATCCTGAATGTAAGAGATTCCAAACTGTCATGATCACACAACCATGAATAGGCCCAGCCTAAGGATTCAGGGATCGCAAACACCATGATACTTTGAGATAAACCCAAAACTTTACTGATTCATTTTACTTAGCGATTGTGTGGGTATGTTTGTACAGAGGCAGGTAGGAAATGTAAGGGCCTCCCTGCTTCCTGCTGCAGAACAGAAGTGGAGCTCAGCTGCATATTCCTTTCAGTCTTAGCCTTGAACATGTAAACTGATTGCCATCTCCTCAAGAAAATGGTCTGGAGAGGTACTTTATTTAAAAATAACCCAAAAAGCTGAGATTCTCCTTTACAGGGCCCAGGGACCGGTTCTATTAACAAGGATCTCATGGTCACCTTAGCAATCTCCAGATACTCCCCAAACTTCTCCACCCTGATCATTTCTTTCATTTTCTTCTCTTCTGTATTCTGTCTCCTAATATTTCCCCAGTCATCTAACTTCTCTTCCAAAATTAATTAAAGTAATAAAGGGACCAACTTATGCCAAAACAGTTACTCAATATGGGTGCATATATATATATGTGTGTGTGTTTGGATGGTTCTATTATTTTTGTCATTTAAGGCACCAGTAATTTTAATAGCCCTTTATCTGACTCTTTCTCTACAGGCTGTAAATTATTTTTGTGATATTTCTTGCATGTGACTTTTTCCAGATAAAGGGTCTGATTCGCCATGGTGTTTCTCTGGCTATATGTGTAACTCCACTGGTATCAGTGGACATATGCTGCTGTAAAAAAGGTCTAACGGTGCAGAAAGTTTAATTGTTTGCTGTTGTAAAAGCAAGCCTAGCTTAGAAGGGAAAAAGCATTAGTAAGGTTTTTTTTTTCTTTACACATCAGATAAAATAAATTATCTGTAAATACTTATAAAATATAAGTTTGTAGCAAACTATGTCAAATTATGATATTGAATCTCTAAAAGTATCATTACTGAGGTAACAAATAATAGTTTTACAGTGAGTGTAAAAGATTGATTGTAGTCGTATTTGTTTCTTTTTTTAAAAAAAACACAGCTTTGGTTACTAATGGGCCTTTATCATTTTCATTTCATGTGCTTTGAAGCAACTGTATCTGTCCCTGGATGAACAATGGCATAGTGGAGAACTGCAATTTGCTGAGAAATTGAATTCAAAATCATTTTCAAATTAATATTAATCTTCCCCCTCTCGCTCCCTTTTGCGTGTTCCCTGGAATTTTGCTTTGACTGGGAACCAAAAGTTGATGAAAAAATCTTCACTTCTCATGTTTGCATCCTGCAAATGTTATGTCTTAAATACTTCTTTTTCCACATGACTTCATGTGCTAGCAATTTGACTTAATGAGTAGCTGCAATAAATGTACAGTATGGAAATGTTGTTACAAGTCTGCTAGAGCATTCCCATGCTTAAGCAAAGCATTGCGTTGAAAGAGATGTAAAATATATAATTACTCTGAGGCCTTGAACAAAATCCTGGTTCTTAGTTCACTCTTACCCTTTTTTTGGACAGTGTGAGTAAACCTTAATTATGCCTTGTTTTTAAAGAGAATTGCTGAGGGCCTGTACATCTGGACTTTGCTTTCCCTATCATCATCTATGGATATGTTCAAGCTATTAAAATGAACACAATTCACTGCATATTGTTTATTTTAGTTGAAACCCTGCCAAGTTCCTTACCTAATGATGTATTTAAAAGATCTCACATAAGCATATTGGTAATTTTATTTGGAAATTCAATTTAGCGGATGCAGCAAACAAGATGAACCCAGAATTAAATGTGATTAGATTTCCTCTCCTGAATATTTACAAATTTTAGATGTTAAATCTGCCCTCCAATCCCCTTCAATGTCAGCCTGTTGCCAATTTGTTTCTCATTGCTTAGAAGAGCAGAAAATCATGGGTGTGACTGAAATGTGGATTTTGCAGTTATTGTTGCTTTTCTCAGAACTGAAGCATTCAGGGTTTTTTTTTTTTAAATGGTTAATGAATAAATTCTGTGCTGACTTATACCCTATACAGTTTCAGTTAGTTTCTTAGTTCTTCTGAATGTCTGAAGCAGTCTTCATAGTGTAAACTGATGCACTGGTAATCAGTACCCTCTTATTGAAAAGAATCCGTAGTGTCTAGTGATGGACAGAAATAAATCCACAGGTTAATGGTGGTTGAACTTTAAATGGTTTGCAAGTTAAGAGTCCAATCCTCCAATTCTATCAAGTCAACAGAAGGGGGCCAGCAAAGAAGGAAGTGCATGCACCACTTTTCAAAGGTGTGACAGGACCACTCTGCCTGGTACACCCAGAGCATTGCACTGTCTGATGCAGTCAGATACCACCATGATGGGTGTGATTATAAATGCTTGGGTAGATGGATGGGTAGACACACTGGCTACAGCAGCTCTCACTGGCACAGTGCCACCACTGAGAGGTGAAATCTGTCTGCTATTCAGTTTAAGACCTGGTCCCAGGAGGGCTCAATTTTGGTTAATGACATGTTGCTGAACATGATCTGTCCTTACAAATTAAATAGTTATGATATATTAACAGTTTCCCCAAAACTGAGCTGAGTGGAAAATACTTTTCTTCCTGCATAAATTTTTTACTTTTCTGTTTTAAAAAAAAAATGGTGGCGGTCGGGGGGGGACCGGGGGAAATTTGGCCACAATCTTTAGGTTAAAATTGAAAATACTTCACTGAGCCTCATGGAAGTTGTAGTTCAGGTGTCTCATACTCTCATTCTCCTCTATGGGCCAGGCTCCCTGGATGAGCTATATCTTCCCTGATACATTCGAGTTTCTCCTCTTGCTGAGCATAGAACAGTGCTTCATCAGAATTGCTAGCTGCAGTGCATTGTGGGAGATGTAGTCTGGCTGGGGAACCTAGCCCATAGAGGAGAATGGAGGCACGAGGCAGCAAAATAACAACTCCCATATAGCACCAGAGCAGCATTTCCAAATTGAAATATTTTAGTTTTCGACTTAAATGCTTTGGTTTTTTAGGTGTTCAGCTTTTTAATGAAAAGTCAGGTTTCCATGGAAAGCAGGACACTTTCTGTGACAAAAGGTTGTTTGGTCAAAAACCCAATTTTTTATCCAAAAACAGTTTCAACAAAAAATTTTCAATCAGCGCTACCCAAAAACATTGTCTCTCTCTCTCTCCTAATAAACATTAGAGCCATGACTAACATCATTTGATCTGAGAAACCATGAACTTAGGGTAAGTTCAGATCTGAGCTCTGCAACTCAAGCCCTTGTTATTATCTTCATGTATTTCAAATTCAAACAAAATGACTCCTCTTCATATTTGTTGTATTGAAGGATGGGCAGACTTCAAAAAGCTGGATAGTATACATTTTAGTTTGAAACAGGACTTGAAGATAGTTATTTTAAGCCTTCCCTAATCTATCCAAACCATTTTATCCTTCAAAACAGGGGTTGAAACATTATGAAAGTAGCGTAGTAGCTTGTGTTTCCTGTTTTGCCTGCAACCATGAGTTACAGGTATGAGTAAGGCTGAAAATATAATGAAAAAATCTAACGAGCTAGGGTTTGTCTCAGGAGTCAGATGAGTGGAGAGTCATTTTATTGGAACCTGTTCCTGGTTGTACTATGTTATTCTGGAGAAATTCTGCCCTATTTTGCTCCATACTAGTGGTTTAGATGGTTCTTTTACTTGACAAATTACTGAGAATATTTTTAAAAATTATTTAAAATTCTATTTTTAGAACAACTATAGCAGAAGAGCAGCAATAGTACTGCCACGCTGTTTTACAAGGCCATAATTCAGTCCCCTTGTTGGCATAACCCATGAGAGCTTTGGTCTCATAGTTTCTCCATTTGGTGACTGGATTACTGCCTTGTAAAACAGCATGACAGTACTATTACTACTAAAAGAAGGGACAGCCATCCAGAGAGCCAATTGGCTGACACCTTTTTTTCTTTTGGCCATAATATTTTTGTTCTTGGAAGTAGCATATAAAACAAAATGTTTGCAACTCTAACACCTAATAATTTACCTTTTTTTTCCCTGCAATATGAAGTCTATTTTATATAGTTTGCTTAATTTATTATCAACTTGCTGATAGTATTATTCATTATTTATATAGCACTGTAAATGTATGAGGCATGTCACAATAAGTAATATGTCTAAGTATGTATATGGCTCCTTCACAAATATTATTAATTTACCCTCCCAAGACTTCTGTGTGGTAGGGACATATTATCCCCATTTTATGTATCAGGAACTGAGGCTCAGAAAGATTAAAGATTAGATTGTGTATCAATTTCTCACATTGGTGAGCATTTACATACAGTGTCCTAATGAAGTCACCCAATGTGAATGTGAAGAAGGGGTGCATAATCTAGCTCTTTGTGACTTGCCCTGGGTCATACCAAAAGTCAGGATGGAACCCATATCTCCTGAGTCCCAAGCCAGTAGCCTTAACCACAAAATCATTCTCCCATTCCTTTGAGAAGTAAAGGACACAATGCCTGCCCAAAGAGTTTACACTTTAAAGGCACTAGTGGGACCAGGGCACACAACAATATGGCCTGGTATCATGTAGACAAACAGAGATCATTGTGTTGTCACTGTAGCTGCAGCATTTCCACAATGTAGGTGGGTTTGCGGAGACTTTTGAAGGAGGACAGAACAGGAATTTAGAACAACCTCCCAATTTTTTCACACATTCACGAGAGGGGGGCGGGGAGAAAGAGTAGTGGATAAAAGTCCTCAGAAGAATGTTTCCCGCTGTTAGAGCAAAGCAGAAGACCATAGCCGGCTGGATAAAATAGAGTAGCCCCCAAGCTGTTCTATTCTGTGCCAGATCTAAGGAAGGGAATCAGGGAGCCAGCTATTCCCCTCTTTGCTGCACTCAAGATCTGGCTTTGTGCCTTTGATGAATAAACTACTGCTAATTATCCAGCTAGATGAGCAATATTTTTTCTTTTCAAATACATAATTGCTTGTCTGAATCCAAAATTGCCAAATTTCATCTGTATCCACATTTTTATTCAAATTCACTCTGAACTACTACTACTACAGAAAGCTGCTTCCAGGTTGTCTTAGGGCTTGTCTTCACTACAGAGTGGAGTTATTACTCAAGTGGAGCTCCTAACTCAATTCCCATCCACACATAAAACCCCTTATCTTGAGAGTGGTGGCGCTTTTTACTCAAGTTGGCTGAGCCATCAGGGCCGTACCACTGTAGTGTCTCACTGTAGATGCTGGGTCGCCCTCAAAGTTATATAAGTATGATAGAATTATCATTATGTAGTAGTAGAAATAAAGATAGACAAAAGAGTATATAGGTATTGTAAAAAAGTATGAACATCAGTTCCATGCTGTTGAATTTCACTCTGTAACAAATGCAAGGCCAAAGTGCTAATTATTTCAGACCGGAACAGGACAAAGAGTCTGTGCTGGAAAGTGATAAGAACTTTGAGAAAACAATGCTGTTCTTTAAAACAACACTCTGATGCTCTTTCCCCATGGGGGCCCCTTGTCATGCCTATGTAAATCTTGGTATCCAAAGAGGGAAAAATAGATAGTGGGATAAAACTTGTTCAATGAATCAAGAGTCATAGATTGTGTTGTTAAGTAAAAGAATGGATGATGAGTGCATGGAATTGAGAGCCTGAAGCAGGGAAATAATTGGTTAGTAACTGGTGCCAGCCTAATCCTAAGAATTTCAACCTTGATATCGATGGGCCGAAGAGTATGCAAAGTGGAGATAACCGGATGACCCCCGGAGGGCGAACCGGAATCCACGCAAAACGCATCAAGGAAGAACAAGAAGATAACATCTAGCCATCATGGATGTACCACCTGCTGATTGAGCTGATTGATGGTCATCTCAATTGTAAATTCAGCATGATGAAGCAACTTCCATAGACTTGTATTGAACCAGAGACCTACAAAAATTGGGTCCAGGGACTGTGTTCTTTGAGTCTGGTTCTACAACCACCCTCCAGGAGCATCGGATGTGCATCTGACAATGACTCAGCTCCACTCTTGTGTCCAGGCCACCTGGCCAGTGACTTGGCATGAGCAACGTCTAGGCTGGTAACTATAACAACCTTTTTGTAGAACCTGTGTGTGAATGTCTGTGTGTGTGAATGGATCTATATAGAAATTGCATATAGGAATACTTTGTTGTATTTACAATAAACATGGCAATTTGCCTTGTCCCTCTTACAAGATCCTGTTGGTATCATTTTTATTAGTGTAACATAGACTCTACCTATGCCAAGGGGAGGGGTTCTCCCATCACTGTAAGTAAGCCACCTCCCCAAGAGATGGTAGGTAGGTTGATGGAAGAATTCTTCTACGTGAGCACTTGGGTCAGGTTACTTACACCGTTCAGGAGTGTGGATTTTCACACCCCTGACTGACGTAGTCAAACCAATATAATTTTGCAGTGTATACCAGGCATCAGTGTTATTTCACAGTGTGACTGCTCTCACTCAAGCGAGGCTAACACAAGAAGTAGTAATGCGAGTGTGTATAACTTGAGCTAACTCTGCAGTGAAGACGCAGTCTTAGAGAACAGAGTGCTGGTGCATTTCAGCCAGACAGAAACCAGTGTATGGGTAAAAGTAATTTTTAAAATTATCATTCATTCATAAATATTCTGGTTGCTACCACAACAGAAGCTTAAATTCTTTACAGACTTCATCAGTAAGCTTTCCTGGAAAAATTTACAGGAAGCACAGGTAAACCCTGATTATCCAAATGTTTATTCATTTAGAACTTACATAAGACATGAACAGCATAATGTTTAAAAATGGGGGGAGCCAGGATTGCAAAGCACATTGTTTCCCAGAAGCATTAAACATCATGCAATTCACTGCCCTTCATAAATATATAACTGGCTTGCTTACTGAATTGCATGTGAGTCCACTCATCCAACTCCCCCACTGAAAGACCAAAGATAAGTTACTGTAGCCAACATTTAGAATGGTGTTGGCAGATGCCAGAGGGAGCCATACCTAGCCCACCATCAGAGTGGTGGTTGTGACACAGAGCATTTAAGGGTAAATGGGAGGGTTCTGGGATATGGTCTCAATGTAAATGTTTTTACAAGTATCTGGAACTTTGTTGTTTAAATTGTGGAATCAGTTGCTCCAAGGGAAAGTATGGAAAAAATGATGTAAGCCCACAGATCAAAATCTAACAAGTTTATTCAAATACCAGATTGCTTTCTTTTAGTTGGGAAAAAAAACATTCTGTACTAAAAAGACAGGCTCGTTCCCACTTGGTAGCATGCTCTGCTTGCCTTCGGGCTGTCTCTCAGACAGCCCTCTTCACAGCTCTGCTGACAGAATTCAGAGCTCACCAAGGGTGCCTGTCTAAGAGTAATGCCCAACACCAACAGCCAAAGGGGCTGTCTGTGTTTGCCTTGCATGGTAAATGAGACCTCAATTATCATCTTCAGGACAATAAATCCCAGTGGATCACAATTTGATGAATACCACCTCAGTCCTAGAGGAAATGTTGTGTATATATAGTTCTAGCCAAATGGTCTCGAGGAGAATTGACCCTAGATTGTAACATGGGAACATTCTCAGCCAAGTTGTCAGCACTTCAGAGAGTTTCTTGCTTTCATGTAAATGCTTGAAGGTGGGTCTTTCTGGTTACCAAAAATCTCATTTGAGTTCATTTTCTGCCATCTTTTAGCATCTTAAAGCTACAAAACTGACCTTAAAATAACAGCCGCTCATTTTATTAGTGCTCTGTATTTACACTTAGAGATTTTACACCTGGAGATTTTTATAGGATTTCAGTTTTGATTTTGTTCCAATAGCTTTTTTGTCCATCTCTATAACAATAATCAAAATAGCTTACATTTTTATGCCATGCCTTTCCTCCCAAAGGATCCTAAACACATTTACAATCTATAAAAGCTGCCTTTTCTGTATACAGAAATGCCTTTACCCGTCAGAGAAGTGCAGTCACCTGTGGGGTGGAGCACAGCTGTTTAAAAGCATACAACATTTTTGCATTTTAAAGTGGAAAGTGAAAATAATGTATCCATTTGAAACTACAGAGGGGCTTTAATTAGGCAGAATGTAATTATGTGAATAGTAATCTGACCTGGGCAACACCCCAGTTCTTGCAAAAAGTGCCAAAGGGCCTTTTAATTTTAGCATGCTGTCAGGACATCAGTTTTATGACTTCTTCAGAAAAACCAAACGTCCAGCATGGTGGCCCCTAATTCTATGCAGAAGGGAAGGGAGGAACCAAGTGAATAATCTATTTCCAAGCTGCACTCTGTATTTTTCTTAAAAGTCTCTCTAAGTGCTGAGCAGGTTTCACTCTGCTTTGTTTGTGAGATTTGAGAAAATTATAGCCCAAGGTGGTACAGCTGCAGCAAATCTCTTGATTGTGCTCACAGAAATCATGTTCTTTATAATAATAGAAAAATAATAATTGTTGGTGATGATGGAAGTAAAACTAAGCTTGTGTGAACGCACTGGGGGATGTTTTTGTTTTCAAACAGATTTCTTTATGATGACTCAGTATGAATAATAAGCTCTGTTATGACAAGTTGTATACTTGGCAAACTCTAAAAGTACCTACAGCAAACTAAGCTCATGCTTAGCATTAAGCACATGCTGGTGTTCCCTTCCTGAATAGAGATGCTTTTTTAATCAGGGCCTATATGCGGAAGATATTTTAAAATACTCTGGCAATGTGAAGATTTGAAAGTAATGACTTTACTGGAATATCTGAGGTGCAAACCCCAGAAGAGGATAATATCCACTGCAGCAATAGCTGTTGTGTCCATGATAGTAACAGTAATTGGTGCTTATATAGTATTTTTCATCTAAGGATCACAAAGCATTTTCTGAAGAAAGTGCCATTTTTAAGTACCCCCATGTCACTGAAAGGGGAACTGCATTACAGAGACTATGCTTGCTCAAACTACAGTTATAATGAAGTGCTATCCACCGTTTAAAACATAGATTTTAAAAGCCAGAAGTGGCCTTTTGGTCAAAGTATGACCTGATTAACACAGACCAGAGAATTTCATCCAGTTACTCCAATATTCAGCCTAATAATGTGTGTTTGACTAAAGCATGCTTTTCTTTTCTCCTTCTTTTTCTTTTATTGAAATTTTCCTCCCCCAAAATAAGGGAAGAACAGAAAACTAAACAGAAGAATGGGAAGGGAAGGGAAGGAAGGGGAGGCAGAGAGGGGAAAGGATAGGGGCATCTTTGATTAATTCCTAGGGGATGAAAACTAAGATTTCTAAAAAGTCAGACCAAATCTCTTAAAATTTGTCTGAGCTCCCTCTTCTCCAAAATGTTTCCCACTCTTCAGCTGCGAGATCAGCCAAGATGCTTCATGTGCCAATATATATTCATGCCTGTATCTGTAATTTTCACTCCATG
This sequence comes from Natator depressus, assembly GCF_965152275.1. Lineage (NCBI taxonomy): Eukaryota > Metazoa > Chordata > Testudines > Cheloniidae > Natator > Natator depressus. Next base: position 86,970,140 of record NC_134238.1, on the reverse strand, counting down.
CATCTGAAGAAGTGGGTTTTTTATCCACAAAAGTTTATGCCCAAATAAATCTGTTAGTCTTTAAGGTGCCACTGGACTCCTTGTTATTTTTGTGGATACAGACTAACATGGCTGTGTTAATTAATGGCCTCTGATTTAAGATGCTGTGCTAATTTCTTTCCCTGGAGGCAAGCTGCTCTTCCCTTGATGCAAGATGAGTCGTTTGGTTACAAGTATTGTTCTAGAACCAAGCTTTCCATGGCTTTCCAAGCTGATGGGATATATCCCAAAACACAGTTCTGGGAAGTCATTTTTAGGGCTATGTCCATTAATATATTAACTCTCCTACCTAGTTCTAGCCAAAAGGATTGTATCCTGGGACAGTCCCAAAACATGTAAGCCAGAATGGCTCTGGGTGACCCTTATCTACAGCAGCAAGTCTTTGGCAAGGCCCATGGACTGTAATCTAAGTGAGGACCATTGTGAATAAAATAGATTTTTCTGGTGGATCAGCCTTAATCATAGGTCAACAGTAGAGTTTTAATATTTCACAAGGCACTTTCCCATTGGCTAGGGTTAAAGGATCTAGACAAATCTTTGTTCCAGGCCTGATGCAGGCAATATAAATTAGGGAAGGTCTTTTGGGCCAGGAAGTTGTAACAGGCTACAATTGGTTAGGTGCCTTATAAAGCTCCTTCCACATCAACGACTATCCTGGAGTCTCTGGTGCGCCCAGTACCTCAGGACCAAATATGTCCTTCAAGAAATGTTTAAGCTGGAAATAACACCTTGCTGCAGGTAGGTAGTATTGCTGCTGGAGGGCTTGACTAACGCTTCTTCCTGAGAGGCATCCCATCTTGGTATGAAGACTTCAAGAGATGGAGAATCCACTGCTTCCCTTGGTGAATTTCTTTTATATTTTCCTAAAACAAGATAGCATTAGAACACAGCTATCTAATGAAATCTCTGCACATAGATACAAAAAGGAGGCACTAAGGACCAGACCCTCAAAGGTTAATAGTTAGGCACCTAAATACCTTTGAGGATCTGGATCTAAGAGCTTGCTATAAAGCCCATTTAAATCAATGAAAAGACTCTCATTGACTTTAGTGGATCGTGAATCCAGTGCTAAGTGAGCAAAATGAAGCATACAGTACATGCACAAGTCGGTCCAGGATGGCTGTCTATTACACAACGAACTAATAGTTTAAGGGGGCCTAAGCCCTAAATCAAATCAGTGTCTTCACGTGCATCCGGTTCGAGGAAGAACCCCACATGATAGTGCATTTTGAGCTGGATGCTTATTATTGTTGTCTTAGAACTGCAGCGTGCTTGGTACTTTACCAATCAAGTGACACTGCAAATGGAACAAGAGAATTTGCATTAAAGGGAAAATGTCAGTTTAAAAATCCATATGCAAGTTAAAAGAAAAATATTTTCTTTCCTGATAACTAATATACCACAGATTGTAAAAATGAAAGGAATTTTAAAAATCAAATTTACTGTTCACTGTGTTCATGTATTTATCCATTTCACTACATTCGGTAAATGAAAATAGTCCAGTCGGCTTTAGTTTTTACTAGTGAGTTTTATTCTGTGATTGAACTGTAATACTACAAAAGAATATTTAAATCCAAACCCAAAATGAGAAATGTTTCAATGATTTGATTTGATTTATTTTAAAATTAACCTAAATTTTGAGGCTAAGTTAACAGTGTCCCTAGGAATTCAGACTTTTATTCCAAAGTGAATTCAGAATTATGAGGCCTTCTTCAGGAAAACTGTAGTAAATGGTAAAGCTAGGGTTAAAATTCTCTTTCTTGTCCATCATAGCAGATTTCTAAAAGAAAAACCCAAAACACACTGATGGATATATCTAATACTACCTTTATTTTCTTTTATCAGCATGAGCTGAAGATAACCCATTTAATTCTATTTGCTCACCACATGCTGTTTCCATGTTAGAAAGTGTAAAGGTTCCTTCCCCACTCTGAACTCTAGGGTACAGATGTGGGGACCTGCATGAAAGACTCCCTAAGCTTATTCTTACCAGCTTAGGTTAAAAACTTCCTCAAGGTACAAACTTTGCCTTGTCCTTGAACCCTATGCTGCCATCACCAAGCATGTTAAACAAAGAACAGGGAAAGAGCCCGCTTGGAGATATCTTCCCCCCAAAATATCCCCCCAAGCCCTACACCCCCTTTCCTGGGGAAGGCTTGATAAAAATCCTCACCAATTTGCATAGGTGAACACAGACCCAAATCTTTGGATCTTAAGAACAATGAAAAAGCAATCAGATTCTTAAAAGAAGAATTTTAATTAAAGAAAAAGTAAAAGAATCACCTCTGTAAAATCAGGATGGTAAATACCTTACAGCGTAATCAGATTCCAACCATAGAGAATCCCTCTAGGCAAAACCTTAAGTTACAAAAAGACACAAAAACAGGAATATACATTCCATTCAGCATAGCTATTTTACCAACCATTAAACAAAAGGAAATCTAATGCATTTCTAGCTAGATTACTTACTAATTTACGGAGTTATGAAGAGCGTTCCCGATCTGTTCCTGGCAAAAGCATCACACAGACAGACAGATCCTTTGTCGTCCCCCCCCCCCCAACAGCTTTGAAAGTATCTTGTCTCCTCACTGGTCATTTTGGTCAGGTGCCAGTGAGGTTATCTTAGCTTCTTAACCCTTTACAGGTGAAAGGGTTTTGCCTCTGGCCAGGCGGGATTTTATAGTTCTGTATACAGAAAGATGGTTACCCTTCCCTTTATATTTATGACAGAAAGTCATTCATAAAGAATAAGTCATAGCCAGGTTCCTTCTTTGAGAAAAGACAGAGCATGTAATTCTTGCAGGAAACTAAACTGATATTTCATCTCGCAACAATAAGAGTCTACAGCAGGGTGAAGATAACATCAGGGTCATGGAGGAAAAGGGTAATCATACCTGAAAAGTACATCATGATCAAACCTGTAAAGTATGTCTGCAGGAAACCTTAGAGGTCCTCATTGTCTTTATCAACTCTATCTTTTTAAAGTACTAAACTGATATAATAGCAGGGGGAAATGATTACGGAATTTCAGTGCATTACAGTATTATTTACAAGGCTATGGGTTAAAAGGAGGTATATCATAGATGACTTTGGCCCATGGTGTTTTAAAAGGGTAAATGCACCCAAAGCCTATGTGAGGGGCATATTTTTAAAGTATAAGGCCACAATCCTACAAACACTTACACACATGCTTAACTTTATACACTGTGACTAGTTCCATTGAGTTCAACAGGATTATTCCTGGGGTGTAAAATTAAGCATGAGAATTGGAGCCTAAAGAGGTAGGGGTGGACTGTGGAGGTTGTATACAGATTTCAATTAGGGTTAGGATTGCGTTCAAGGCAAAATCAGGGCCTGGAGTCATGTTCAAATTCAAGGTCACGGTGAAATCTCCCTCACTGCTCAGTAGTGTAGAAAGCTTGAGATTGCTGATCTTGCAAAATTTCTGCAACTTCTAATAGTGGAAATCTCATGCAAGATAACAGTTGTTCTTGTGAGATTTCCATTGTCTTGGGCCAGAATATCACAAGTATAGCCATCATCAGGGAATGTTCTCTATATCCTAACCCCAAAGAAAAAAATAGGCCCCTTCGGGTTTTGGATGTGACCCAGAACCATGGGTCAGATTCGGATCTAGGGATTCATCCCACTCTCTCTACCCCTCAGGCCAATCCAACTCTTATGGAAAAGTCCTATAGAATTCAATAGGAATGAAGGCAGTAGGGTTCTATTTCAATTTGATATAGTCCTATGGGAAAGTTTGATCTCCTTCCATAGTGTTTTGAACCATCCTATTCTGTAGCAGAGATATAATTCACTAATAAGTTTTATAGGATGATTTAAAAATCCTCTATTACTTTTTAGACACCTTTTCCACGAGAGCATGTTTTTTCCGCTCCCTTCCCAAAACATTCAATAGGGTGCATATTCAGGCTTGCAGTTTAAGCCCACCTCTAATAATAACCTAACATTTCATAAATAGAGAGTATGGGTCAGATGCTCTGTAATGGAATATAGAGCTTTTGTTTAAAACTGATCCAGGTTTTAGTAGTAGTGCATGCCCTTACATATCAGTGTTTCTCCATAGATCTCAAAGCACTGTAAAAAGTTGTGTAAGTATCAATATCCTCTTTTTACAGATGTGGAAACTGACTCATGAAGAGATTAAGTAACTTGCTCAAAGTCACACAGCATGTCAGCAACTGAACCAGGAACAGAACTTGGATCTCTTCATTCCCTGGTGCCTTTTCCATGATGCAGCTCAGGAGTTACCTAAAGCTGATTCACTGGTAAAGAACATGTTTGAGTCATACACAGGTAGAAATAAGATTTCAAATTACGGATGAAAATGTGTAGTGGTGGGTCTCCTAACTTGTTGCCTGATTCAAGTAACAGATCATAAATTGGTGTGTTTATAGACCACAAAGTATTTGTTGTTCTTTGTTTCAGGGTGTCCTAACATATTAACCATCTGATTTAAATTTGTTCCTGTAGATGCAAAATGGATACTGAATTTTCCTTTCTTTAAGGAAATTGAAAAACAAAGATGCTGGGCTTCCTCTCTATTTGAGAGAAACCATGTATATCTGTAGGCAAACCTGTTTCATATTTCATGCTCTGTTGGTGCTTTGCATTGTTTAAAATTAATTTCAGATCAGACTGCTGTTGAGTTCTAATATAGTTTTACTGAGCTCATTCTAAAAATTATTGGTGAGATGTTGGGCCAGATTATTCTATGTAGCATGATCTTTTTATGCTACATCATCAACATGATCTGGACCGAAAGGGCCACATCCAGCCCTAAGAAGATCATTCCAGTGCAATGAAAATCCTCTGGTGTATAGCCAGCCTACAGGCTCTTAGATTATTTCTTTTCCCTGATGTCTGCATAGCATGGAAAAGGTTGCAGAGCCAGAAGAAAGGGGGCTAGGATGCCCCCATACCAGGCGGATCGCTGGCTACAATTTTAACCCCTTGGGGTTGTTATCCGCAGTAGGAGAACTGGCTCACATACAACTGCAGCAGGGGCTGTGAACAGTTCAATCATTGCTGAGGATCTGACCACATGTGTTTTGCTCTTTTGCTATGAATCCTTTTTGCTATGTAATGCACATGATGATGGGGACTATTAAAACTAAGGGAACACTTGCAAGCTACATAGGAGGTGGAGTTGATCCTACAATTGAAAGGGAAACATTGCTGTTTCTCAGGATATTTATAGTAACCCCAGCACCATTTGTACTTTCAGGGAAGTCCTTCTCGTGATACTGTGTACTTTAGCCATGTGTGGTCCAGCATATTGGGCACAACACTGAGATTCACAGTTCTCTGAACCCAAAGCTTCCTTTGAACTTTGCAGTCCTACACAGTAAAACTATGTGTGGTGCTGGGCGGCCCACCCAGAGAGCTGGATACTTCTTGTGCGCTATCCTGTACTTCTCCATGGTAAACTACTGTTAAAATGCGATGGTAGTATCCATCTTTGTGTCAATACTGTTTTCTTCCCAACCCACTCCCACTCCAAACTACCCAGTGGAGGTGGACGAGGAACATCATAGTCTCATACATCATTGTGTGACAGGGTCGGGCCAGATGGCTACAGGAGAGTAATAGAAGGCAGATATATTAGCCCCATGTTAAGTAGGTCCCTTTTCCCTGGGTAAAGTAACAGGGAAGGTTCCAGAACAATCAGGAACCTTCTGGAGACAATTAAGACAGACAGGCTGATTAGAACACCTGCAGCCAATCAAGAAGCTGCTAGAATCAATTAAGGCAGGCTAATCAGGGCACCTGGGTTTAAAAAGGAGCTCACTTCAGTTTGTGGTGCGTGTGAGGAGCTGGGAGCAAGAGGCGCTAGGAGCTGAGAGTGAGAACACGTACTGTTGAAGGACTGAGGAGTACAAGCATTATCAGACACCAGGAGGAAGGTCCTATGGTGAGGATAAAGAAGGTTTTGGGAGGAGGCCATGGGGAAGTAGCCCAGGGAGTTGTAGCTGCCGCACAGCTGTTCCAGGAGGCACTCTAGACAGCTGCATTCCACAGGGCCCTGGGCTGGAACCCGGAGTAGAGGGCAGGCCCGGGTTCCCCCCAAACCTCCCAACTCCTGGTCAGACACAGGAGTCGTCGACCTGGACTGTGGGTTCAGAAAAATGGCCAGACTGAGGGCTGCTGTGAAGCTCCAAGGCGAGCAAATCCTCCAATAAGTGCAAGACTAACCAAGGTAGAGGAGGATCAACTTTGTCACAATATATAAGTACAGTCCTAACTGTATGCTGTGTCTGAGTTGTGATCATTGAAAAATGATTCCATGCTTCTGATGGTTGATTCACTGACCATTACTTTTAATTGCTACCTTATCACAGAAATTAGAAATGGAAAAGACCTATTAGGCCAGCTGGACTATTCCCAGGGATCAGTACAGGATTGTTCACTATGCTAAAATATCTACTGCTTAATCTGGGATCAGGTTGTAAGAGGAGACCTGCCACCAGAAGGATTGTCCTGTCCAAGAGTATTGTCACTCCAGGTGATTGACATGGAAACCCTTAACCAAACATTATCAGGCTTTCAGACAGATTCAATTTGAATTTCACAAGGTGATTCTGGGAGGTCTTGACTTCACCCAAATTGGTTTGCTCATCTATGATGGGGTTCACCCCTGACCAAAACTAAAGGGGTGAGGGAGCAGTGCTGAGCCAAGAAGGTCCATCCCTCAGCAGCTGCAAAGCATGATCCAAAGGAAGGACCTGCTTAAAATAGGACTCTGGCAATCAAGTGGGGGGAGAGTGAAGGAGAGGCTATCTACAGGTAGGAAGTCAGTTAGTACCTTCTGGGACAGAGGAATCCACAGGGGAAGGACCTAGACTGTGGGTAAAGCTCAACCAGGCAGCCAGAGGCCTGAACTCTGTTTCTCTTTCCTTCTCCCTCACAAGGGAGAAATCACTGTAAAGGGAGCTGGGAAGCCCCAGTAGACTATCTGAATCACTGAAGCTGCTTGAACAACCCTTCTGTGAGGGAAGCAGAGGGCTGTGACCATGGTCCAATTGGAGGAGAACACAGTGGGAGGGCAGATAAGAAGTGGCCCAGTGGAGGCTGGTCTGTGGTATCAGCTAGAAGGAACAGAAGCATTCCCCACACATTCCACCTTGAACTGCTACATCATCTCAAAATACGAGCACTCTGGGTATTAGTGTTGTTTGTTTAGCACTGGTATGTATGACGTGTTCCACAGATAACATTGTGGGTATACATTTTTACTTTGTACATTTCTTTTCTTTTAAAATTACAATCAATACTTTAACATTATGGGTACCAAAATATCCTCTTAACTGCAAAATGTCATCAGACATTGATTTCTTGCTAGAAAGAAGTGGAAGCTACAGATAAGTCTTGCCAATGAGAGGAAAAAACCCTAGTGTTGGTGGCTTTAAAAAACAGTCCTTAAATCCACCCTCTTTACATAAACAAACACAGTTGTAAAAGGTAAATATTTGGGGGGAACACTAAAGCCAGATGCAAAAAGTTTCAAATTAATAAGTCCAAGTACTGTGTATGAATAGGATAAGGCAACTATATGTATTTTTAAAATTTTATTGCAGCCCTTGATTTCTGTTTAATTAGGAGGACATGTTTGTCCAAGCTTTTTTCTCGATCACAACATGTCACTAAACTGACATGCTACCCTAAAATGGCACAGACACTGTTTCAGTGTTAAACAATAGCACTTCTTGCTGCTAAAGAGCAAGTGAGTCACCAGTTTTGTTTCTTCCAATTATAATACTTTGCATATATGCCATCTTTCATCTGAGAAGCTCAAAGCACTTAGTAGTCACTGGAGAATGAAGTCTCTCAACACCCCTAGGGGAGGTAAGTAAGTGTTGCACATGGTAAACTGAGGCACAGATAGGCTGTTACATTCCCAAGGACAGACAGACAGTTGCAGACATGAAGAATAAAACCTGGTTCGCCTCACTTCCAGTTTGCTGCTGAAACCACTAATTTTCGCTCTTTCCCATGTTAAAAGTGCTCCCTCTGATCAGATTCCTGGGTGCATTAAAGCTATATAAGCATCTAATGGATCTATTTGTTGAATATGTTTTTACTATAGTTTCCCAGAGCTCTCTGAAGGAGAACAGATTTATGGAACTTTTTAGACTTGCACAATCAGATTGGGGGGAAAAACCTGGTACCCCAAAATACTGTGAGATATTGCTTTCCCATCTGCTCAAATTGGTGAATTCAGGGAATGCAATGCATCACCCTTAGAGCTTTTTGGTGTCATCCTGGTGAAATAATTTCCCACATTTCCAGGCTCTTGAAAATGCTGGAGCAATTTCTGCTCTTGCAATCACACTGACTATGGCCAGTACTTCATCCTCTGCCACTCATAATCTACAAAGAACAGGAGCACGTTTGTTATGTGGACGAGTCATATTTGTCATGCACAAAAATCTTGTGTTTGGCACTTAGTAATCAAACCCATTTCCAATGACTACGGTTCTGATATGCAGTTGGGGAATATTATCTCTGATTTTCTCTATTTCATTGGTGCCTTGCATAGCTGTCTCTTGTGGATTTCCTGTCTCTTTAAGAGCACTTGTCTGCTGTCATAAGTGCCCAGCTCCTGCCTGTGCCATAGACTGTTACACTAAGCACTTTATAACCTAAGCAAATTGGAACATTGTTCATATGCCTAAAGTCTACTACCTCTCATATGATATCACCCTGTAAATTAAAACCTGCAGTTGTATAAAGGCAATTAAAGGTTTGGTTTACGTTGGGCTTTTGGCCTTGAGGATTTCATTCTGTTTTTAGGTTTCAGAGTAGCAGCCATGTTAGTCTGTATCCGCAAAAAGAAAAGGAGTACTTGTGGCACCTTCGAGACTAACAAATTTATTAGAGCATAAGCTTTCGTGAGCTACAGTTCACTTCATCGGATGCATTCAGCGGAAAATACAGTGGGGACATTTATATACACAGAGAACAAGAAACAATGGGTGTTACCATACACACTGTAACAAGAGTGATCAGGTAAGGTGAGCTATTACCAGTTACAGTGGCTATTACCAGTTACAGTCATCACTGGCAATTTTATAGCACCATCGAAGTTTTTGGCACCCATGTGATCACTGGCTGTGTAGCGGCATTCCATGGTAAACATGTTTCAGAATTCATGGGTTGTTCATTCTAATAATATGTCCAAACCAAGAAACATCAAAACCAAACTAGTGCTGATTGAGGTGGTTTCTGGGTTCAGCTTCGAATATCCTCATTTCTGGTTTAGCCCTGCTACTTGATGTGGAGCAGCTGCTAAAAATTATGAAAATCAAAAACATAAATCTAGTATTCTTCAGCCTGCTTCAGCAGCCACATTTCACTTCTGTACAATACTTGGTATAACCCTTGTTCAATGGATCTGCAGCTTCCTATCAAGCTTGATGGCACAACTTCCTTATGGAGGCCACTGAAGAGACTGAAACATGACAGTAGCTGGTGCTGTACAAGTGTCCACATCTTTTGAGCGTCCTCCAGAACTGTCTGTTACGTTGCCCAAATATTGTACCGTTACCACCTGCTTGATGGCCCCATGCGGACAGGTTAATACTGAGCTGGTTGTAATCTGGAGCTGGAGACTGCTTGATGGTGATGGTGAGGGACTTAGTTTTAATAAGCAGACTAATAAGCAGACTAATACACAGTGCTTCTTGCCTGACCATGTCTGCCATCAGCTGCAGTGATTCACCAAGCTGAGCCAACAAGACAATGTAATCAGTGGATTTGAGAACTCAAAGCAGCTCAACACCACCACCAGCTGCCTCTTCAAGCTTATCCACCAACCAATCAATGACTGTATTGAAAAACAATGGTGACAGAAGGCAGCCTTGCTGAGCTCCTGTGGAGAAACCACGCTGTGTATCTATCATGACTTGAACACAGCTTTCTGTCCCATTATAGAGCTCTTCTGTCCATGATACTCTCTTTCCAGAGACTCTGAGTCACCTCGTCAGACCTCACAAGCTTGCTCATTGCACTGAGTGAAAGGCCTGAAGGAAGTTTACAAAAAGCGCTGTGCTTGGTTTATTAAATTTAGCTACCTTGTCAAAGAAGTTGTCTCAAGGTAAAGATCTGGTCAGCAGTAGAACAACCAGGTCTAAGGCCACAGTCAGTTTCCTGACCTTTGCCATGAAGTAGATAGTTGAGTTGAGACATTGATATGGAAACAAAGGCTTTCTATGGGACTGACAACATCACAATACCTCTATAATTGCTACATTTGGCCTTCTCACCTTTTTTGAACAGAGACCGAATAACTCCCTTCTTCCAGTCATCGGGGATGATATTAGTGCACCAAATGGTCTGGAAAAGCCTATGCAGCTGCAGTACAACAGTGCTCTCACCTGTCTTCAGCAACTCAGGTGTCATGTTACAAACCCCTCATGCCTTCCCAGGCTTCAGTTCATGGATTATGACCTGGATCTTTTCTTGGTTAAAGGAAGATGGTTCTACTGGGACTTCTTGCCCTTCTTCAAATGCAAGAGGGACTCCAGGTGGCAGACAACTGAGGAGCATCTTGAAACGATGTTTTCCATCAATGCAACTGATCTTGCAGACTCTGCCCGATTCTGCCATCCTGATTCTTTATTAAATAAACTGATGCCACTCTCCCCCGCAAACACAGCAAAGTTGAAAAGAGGGCCTAAATATGAAAGGTATTACAGGCTACTACTACTAGTCTCAGTTCAGCTAGTTTCCCAGGATTTTGTCTAATCAAAATTGAACCTGAACTTCATAGATAATGAAACACACTGAGTCAGAATGGGAGATCTGCAAAAACTCCCCAGGTTCTGCTCAATGGTTCAGTTGTTTATCCAGATCTTATTAAATTAATATTTGTGTCTAAAATATCAGTCTGTAAATCTCAGAGAAATATGCTGACAAAAAAAAATTCAGATTCTTCCTTCCACTCCCAACAAGAAGTATGTCTCTTCTCATCTCTTCTCTTTGTAAAAATCAAAAGAGTTTAGATTTGATTCTGGGGTTGAACATAGATATAAGTTGGTTCTTATTTTACCATAAGTGGCTCTCAGACACCCACAAAGTTAGTTGGCACAATTATACAAATAGGGGTGATGTAATGTTGATATGAAAATGACTATTTTCATTGGTCTGTTAAGCCTTTGTGCATGCCCAATTAGAGAGAGATGTTACCAGAAGCCTGAACAGACTCAGACTGATCTATGTGTTCAAGGAGTTAATAAAAATAAAGTACTGTTCCTGACAAACCTGATTCGTGAGTGTCTGGTAAATATTATAGTTCCTAACATGGAAATCCATTTGACATCTAAATATGTTTTTGATTGAGTTGTTAGTGGTTCAGACTATGCAAGAGATCTGCAGTATGAGTCAGAGAGGAGAATTTACCCACTGGGCTAGACAGTGCAGCTTATAAGAACATACAAAGCACCTAGTGCAATGAGGTTCTGGTCCATGAGTAGGACTATGAAGTACTACGGTAATACAAATAAGCCATATGATTATTATTTATTTATGAACTTTGCATTCAAGAGGCTTTCATTCAGAGCTCTTTAAACACTCTTACAATTGTTATTTTCTTATTTCAGATTTATATTACAGCAACATCCTGAGGCTCCAATCAGAGCCCAGGCCCCACTGTGCTCAATGCTGTACAACCACATATAATGACACAGTCCCTGCCCTGAAGAGTTTACAGTCTGAGAAAAGATCTTACAATGTTAATAACAAGTCAGAGAGGAGGATCTGGTTCCTGCCCCAAGAAGCTTCCTACCTAAATGAGGAACTGAAAGCTAAGTAAGTCAAACTCACCTAGTAACGGAATGACAGAAATGAATGATTATCAAGCAAGACAGGCTTTTAAAAAAGCCATTTTCAACCCACAGTTCCAGGCATTCACAGTAAAAGCCAAATGCCAATTCTGAGTTAGGGCAAACTTCTATTGATTGTCTCTCAAAAATCAGATCCCAATAGCTATATGAGATCCTGGAAGCTCTGGATTGTTCTTTGTCCTGCAATGGCATTGGCTGATAGATTACAGTATGATAACGATTAGCTCTAAATATCAGTTTTGATCTGTAATAGGCAAATCCATGCTTGATCTCCATGATTTTCTTATTGTTTAGTAGAATGTAGACTAGAAGAGTTAAGTCACCCAAACATGGTTCACATTCTACAGCCCTGATCTAAAGCCCATTGAAGTCAATGAATATCAAATGTCCGCTCACGTCCTTTCCTCTAAATGAGCTATTAGCATGTTTCTTACAATACATTTCACGCACTATATACAATATGTGTGCATGTACTGTGTACAAGACTTTTTTTCCATATATGTTTTCTGTTTCCCTGTGGTCTTCTGATCCTCTTGTTTCAGAGTAGCAGCCGTGTTAGTCTGTATCCGCAAAAAGAAAAGGAGTACTTGTGCCACAAGTGATCCTCTTGTGTGAATGAAAATTTACTTATGCCAAAGAACAACTACTATAAAACAGGGATTTTATAGTGGAGTTCCCTTTAGCCTGAGCCACTGTGGAAGGGGAAATAACATCCAGTAGACTCAACAAGACTGGTAATGGGTGTGATGGTGGCTCAACACTTGACCACATTCCAGGATTCCTGTAGATTATTATTGAACATGAATGGTAGAAGTCAGCTTGTTAGCCCACCAAATATGTAAAATATCAGGAAAAAAATCTTTGAAGGGAGATCTATTAGTATGAGAAACAGTCTTCAAAGGGAAGCCTCATTAATTAAACTGAACAGGATGTTATACTTCCAGGAGGAGAGGAGGGAACTTTGGTGGAGAGGAGGGAAATGGGGGGTTGATGGGGAGTAAGCAGCTAGCCTTCCAAATAGGTCTCTCCCATTTTTAATGTCTCCATATTGTATAATTCTATTCAAACATACACTTTTTGTTTATAAAAAATAATATCCCCTGTGACAAATGCATAACAATGACTCTATTAGCCTGGGCACCGAGTTTATATATGTTAATCATTTGTAAGGTTTTATTAAGAGATGTTAATGCCTAGACCACAGCCAAAAATGTATAGAAATGCATGGCATGGCTATCACCTGTCATAATATCCTGTATTGTTGTAGGTCTAGATGAAAGTGCCTCACTGTGATTGGCTTATTTATTGCAAGAATTCAAAGGCTGTTTATCTCGATTAGTTAAAGACCTATAATTACAGCAGTTTGACCTAGAGGAAGGTAATTACTCCACAAAAGCTCTCTACAGGAAACCAGACATTAGCCTTGGCTAATTAGGCTGACATTCACAAGCTGCCCTTATCAGAATGCAGATGGATTGGCAATAGCAGCGTGCGAAGAGCATCTACAAGTACTGCATGAGTTCCCCACAGAAAGCGTCTGCCAGTCAATGATGTCTAGGAGTGGAATTATTTTTTGCTGTCTTTTATACGTTTCTTTAAGAAAGTCCCTTTCCCAGAGACTGTTTCTCATGAAGAAAGGTGGAAGTTGATGGCAGTCCGGGGGACAGAATCAATTTATTTTGGGAAAAAACTGTATGAGCCTGGTTCTGTAAGTGCTTCAGTCATTCCTTGCCCTTATGACAATGGTTAGCCATCTCATCCTTATTGGCACATTCTTCAATCTTCCCCCTTTTGACAATTTATATTGTGTTAATCTCTCTGAGGGGGTTTATATTTAGGCTTTCTGTATATGATCCCAATGAGCTCCAGAAACGAAGCTGATCAAAGAAAAAAATGACATTTAATTTGTGCTAAAAGTTGCATCATTTGCATACTAAATACAACTTTTTATGGTTTGAATTTACACCTCAGTCATTTATGTAAGAGTGAATAATGATTCAATTAAGCCATGTGGAATTGTTTTTAAAGATACTAAGAATGTAGCTCTGGTTAAAGAGTTTACATTTTCAAAGTGAATTTAGTATTTTTTAAAGCAGCTGGACTGTCACTAACAGCAGAACAATAGAAGCTGGTCCAGTAAAAGCTATTACCTCACCCACTTTGTCTCTCCCAAACAGCTGCCAAGTTTAGAATTTATCCCAGTGGGACAGACACCTCCACTGTGCTTTCATATTGTCCATGTTGCAAGATTATGATCTTTCTACTGAGAGGCAGTGTAATGATGCTGAGACAAAATGGCATTGTGTTGTAGCATGAGGATGTTCCATGGGCATGGAAAGTGAATTTTAGACTTGTTTGTATTCCTCAAGCAGTGCTTACAGGACATAGGGTTTCCCCAGTGCAATCATGACAAGTCTGCAAATGATGAACCTGTGAATTTCAAGATGGGTGGTAACAAAAGTGAGCCAGTAAGAGAGTTTATCCACCCCACCCTGCCAAAATATCTCAACCCTGAGATGTAAGGACCACCTCAAGAGATGAGAGGGTAATTCAGTCCCACACATATTCAGTCACTGGCCCCTGCTGAGACTGTGAGTTGTAGGGGTGTCAAAACACTGTCAGTTGTGGTGATGTGCACTTCAGGCTCTGTAGGTATTAGACTGAGACATTCAACTTATTTCACTTATACAGCCAAGAAGCCTTCAGATGATAACTACTGCCTGTTACAAAGTCATACCAATCAGGGCTAGTTTAAAATAGGCAATTTACCCATGGAAGGCTCTAATCCCAGTACAGATCTCTTCAACCAACCATTCCCTTTACATGGTTTCCATGGAAGGTATATCTATTTTTTATATATATACACATATAGGCCAAAACTCTCATTGAAGTCAATTGTGCAAGAACAGGCTCCTAGAGAGGTTAAATTATTTTCTTCATAATAGCCAAGTGTGTGGGGTTTTTTCCTGCTATGTTTCTGCACATGGTTTGGGGCCTTATTAGACAGAAGTGAGGATGTAAAAGCCCACTCCATCTTCACATCAGAGTACAGTAGATGTGCAAGTTGTGGTCCAATACCACAGTTATTGTTATTTATATAACTAAATATACCTGTTTCCAAGTTATTTTCTTTTTCTTAACAAAAGACAGACGCACGTCCTTGGAAAGAGGCCCCTTCAAATGTTTGAATTAAAAAGTTTTATTAAATGTCAGTTTGTTTTATTAGTTCATATGAGATTTTAAAGGCAGAATGATGCAATATATCAGTGCATCAGTTAGTTCATCCTACCACAAATATTCACGATGAATGCAAGCATGCTTTCTGAGTGAGGAGGAGAACTGGGATGAAGATGAGTCAAGAATAAGGAGGGAGCTCTTAATGTCCCCATACATAAGCGCTCATGCATGTCACTTGGACGTAGGTTCCTTCCAGCTCCTTCCACCAACTTCTGAACAATGCAGTATTTGACTCTCCACTGGCCAAACTGCTCTTGCTTTTCTCCCTGCAATAGTCCCTAAATTTAATAAAAGAAGAACCTAGAGTATCTTGCACTTTTTAAAAATGAGATACAGCTGAAATGTGGAATAGGAGTGAATAAATCCTCTCCAGCAAAGCGAACATTTTCTACAAGTTTTTTAGTTTCTCACCCGCCCTTGCAATAGATGAGATGGGGGACTAAAGGAGGGCTAGAGCAAGTGTTAATAAATCAGTTTCTTCTGTGTTTGTTTATCTTCCGTTTACTTCCCAGTCACAGCACAGGTTGTATTTTATTGCTGAAACAAGAGGGTAACATGTAAATGTTAAATGTTGTTTAAGCCTCCTGGACAGTAAAAAACAAAGGAAACTATGTTGCATTGAAAAATGTCAACTAGTCCTTTAGAAGAATGTAGTTAACTAATGAAGGTTTGCATAGTACTTACAGAATCATTTGATGGAGAAAATGAATGAAGTTCTCCATCTAATTGCAACACTTGCTCACACAGAGCAATAGGGAAACTTCAGAAATGTCTTTGGAGTGTGTTATATTCACAATTGCTCTCCATTATAATCAGTCTAAAATGTCTTGAATTTTACACTTTTCCAACAAGGGCCAGCTCCTCAGCTGATGTAAGCTGACATAATTCCATTGAAGTCTATAGAGCTATGCTGATTGCACATTGGGGAGCTGGCCCTTGGTTTGGGACATCTGCATTTCTCTGCTAAACCTGATTGTCCATTGTAACAGTGTGTTTTCTGTAAGTGAAGTGCACAGTGCCTTGATCATCTCCAATTATTGTAAACACTTAATCTTCTGCTTGGAAAAGTGTTTGGAAATGTACATTAATAAGAGAGTAAGTAGATTGGTGTGTTTCTACTTTGGGTCAAGCACAATGCATTGCCCATTCCCGAGTTTTTTTTTAAAAAACACTTCTATTATAATCACATACACAGAGACATATATATATATATATAATTGGCCTGTCAGTAGTCTCGCTTCCTGTCCCCCCACCACTGCCCTGGTGTAAGCCCCACTTTAGGTCAGCACAGTGTATCGGCTTTGGGGGTAGGGCCGGTTCTAGGCACCAGCTCAGGAAGCTGGTGCCTGGGGCGGCAAATCAGAAGGGGCGGCACTTCGGCCGTTCTTGGGGCACACTCCTTCCTCAGTGGCAACTTCTTCATTTTCCCTTCTTCGGTGGCACTTTGGTTTATTTTTTCTTCTTTGGCGGCCACTTTTTCTTCATTTTTTTTTTTTTTTGCTTCACTGCTTGGGGCGGCAAAAAAGGTAGAGCCGGCCCTGTTTGGGGGTTTGCCCTAGTACAGGGGCTCTCAACCTTTTTCTTTCTGAGGCCCCGCCAACACGCTATAAAAACTCCACAGCCCACCTGCGCCACAACAACTGTTTTCCTGCATATAAAAGCCAGGGCCGGTATTAAGGGGTAGCAAGCAGGGCAATTGCCCATGGCCCTACAGCAGTTGCTCAGGCTTAGGCTTTGGCTTCAGCCCTTGGTCGCAGGGCTTCAGCTTTCGGCCCTGGGCCCCAGTCAGTCTAATGCTGGCTCTGCTTGGCGGACCCCCCTGATACCTGCTTGCGGCCCCCCAAGGGGCCTCAGAACTGCTGCCCTAGTATAATTACTTCAGTGTAGTTCTATGGTATTTCCTTAATGTAGACAGGGCTGAAAGCCCTGGAGTTTGAAGTCCTTTACTTTTCACAGAAACAGTAGAGCAAAGGCAGCAGTGGAATGCCCCCTGCCCCCCACCAAAAAACATGTTTCTCATGTGTGGCCCGCAGAGACCAACCTAGATGTGAGATGGTCATAAAGTGCTAAATCTTCTAATTCACAACTTTGAAGGTGTACACGGAGAAGGGAGATCTGGGGCTCCCAAGCTGCTGCTCCATTGCACCATTTCCTCTTGGTGACGTGATGCCAAATTCACTACTGCCCTTGGCAGGTACCACTCAGTTGACTTAGCTGAAACTGTACTCATATGCTGAAAATGAATTCAGCCCCAGGTCTGCATAGAGCATGTCTGGGAAGGGCCATCAAAAAGGGTGGAGTCCTGGAACTATAGAGGAAAACCCTATGGCTTCCTGGCTTTCTTTGTAGCAGTAACATGCTTCCACAACTCTTCTGACATCCCCACCTCACTCCAATAGCATTGCCACATAGCACACCCAGGCCTCTTCTAAAGTATTAAAAACCCAGGGATCTGGACTTACCACTGTTAACTTATAATTTATAATGCATTATACATCATGGGATTGAAGAACATGCTGTCTTAAAGTGCCAGTACCTTTGACCTCCTGTCCTCTGTAACATTCCAGCTATGAAGCTGAGCTCTATCATAGCAGCTGCAGAGATCAGAGAAGCAGCTCTCTATGGTGAAGAGAGAACATAACAAGTATTACCTTTCCACTCCATACAACCCTCCCCTCAGCACTCTGCCACAGGATTTAGGCCTTTCAGTTTCCCACCATGCCTTGTAAAAAAAAAAAAAAAAAAAAAAAAAAGGAGGGGAACATACAGCTGTTAGGCTCCAGACCTAGGTCACCAAAGAGCCATCAGCCAGTATCATCAGCAAACCAGGCTGGAGTCAAACTGGCAACATAGAGGGGAAGGTTCCAGGTCCCATTGCCAAACCCCTGAGCATCCAGTCCTGCTCCCAAATCCCGTTCAAAAAGATTGCCTGTCATGCATATGCGATGGAAAACTGTACCCTGGCAAAACACAAAACGTAAATATTTAAAGAAAAAAACACAATGAAACAAAATGTGATGCGTTTATATTTCCATGGTTCACTGCCAAGTATCTCTCAACCTTTTACCCATCTAGTGCTTAGTGCGCCACATGTTTTTGAAGACAGTGGATTAAACTCCTCCATCATTGTGGAAAACATCAGTGTGTTTGTTCTGGCCTTTCTCTCCCTGCATTTGTTGTTAATTTACAAGTTTCTCACATCCCTTTGACGATTTCTGTCAGTGTATTTACATGTTTTAGATTTCTGAAGGAATGTGTATACTGCCTGTAACACCACCCAGGGTCTGGTGCAGATTATCCCCACAAAGAATGAGTGTAGCCCCACCAAATTTTAGTGGACATTTGAGAACACAGACCAGAATTTAAGCATCTGAGACACATGCTGAGTTCAAAACTCCTTGATGCCCCACCGATGCACATCTTCAGATGCTCAGCAGGACCCTCCCTCTACAGAGAAGTAAATCATTTACAATTCCAGCCCAAAACTCCATCTAAACCTCAGGGTGAATCTGACCCTGAACCTTTGTTGAGAGACAGCATTGTTGTCTAGAGGAGTGAGAGTCAAGCACTTGTAAGTCCTAATCCTGTCTTCAATGTAGATTTTTTTCAGCCAGTTGCTTCACTTCACCACAGCTTCCTGATCTGTAAAATGAAGACAATAGTTCGGACCTACCTGCCAGGGGCGCTATGAGAAATAGGAGAACAAATCGGGTAAAGAAAATACAGTACTTTGAATAGATAAAGTGCTTTAAAACTCTTAAGTGTTAGTGTCATTAATGCTGTGGTTTTAAAAAGTCAGTAACATGTATTAAGCGCTCTGACATAGTTGCCAATTTCAGCCAGGCATGGGAGCAGAAAATACTAAGCAAAACAGACCCTGATGAATACTGCCAAAAAAATCCCACTTCTAGTCCTTTGAATTGTTAAACAAATTTGTTTCAAATGTATTTGCATCCCTTTTATAGCAATTTGCTATAAATATTCTGGAGAACGAGTTTATTGGTGGGAATTTTCATGGAAGTAACAATTTTTATTAAAAAAAATTCCCCAACTATTCGTGGTGACCACATTCTGATTTTGTAAGCATAAGTATTCACGCTAGGAGCCAGATTGCAAGAGTGACACTCGTCCCAGCTGGGAAGATATGAGCCCTACTTCTCCCTTTTGGCCTCTGGAGCGGTGCAAAAGGACCAAAGTCAGGCCACAGATGCTATTCCTCAAACATTATGAAACGTTTGGTTGAGGTTCCCCACTATGAAGGAGAAGGAATTGGCCCCTATAATCTCTTAGTATATTCACCCTCCCTATACCCTCCTTCATCCCATGCACATTTCTTACTTGGTGGCAGGTCTTCTTGGATGGACTGTCTGACAGCTGTTCTGCCTCCAGGATTGGGGGGGCTTTGGAACTGATTAGCTGGGCAGCTCACAAAAATATATGGCTGCCGTCTTTTCTGAGGTGAACAGTTAATCAGCTCATTCACCTCAGGGCAGTGGATGAGCTGCCCCTTTAAACAAGACTCCAGACATTCCATCCTCAAGTGAGAACCTTGTTCTCATGGCAATGCAGGGAGTCTGACCATTGCTTTTGCAACTCATAAGTGTTTGCTGGTCCCACCCCCCTAGCCTGGAGGCTTCTGCATCACCTGCTGAGGACCATGCCTGAAGAAGCAGCTAGTATTAATAGCAACAGGAGAAATAGCAAGTAGTTGAGTCTGTGTCCAGCATTCTGACTACTTGTGCCTATCTGGCCCCCTCACTTATACTGAACACCCGATTACAGGTCCTCACTACATTCCTATCCAGCTAAAAATATATTAGATTCAGGGGCTAGTCTACACTGGCAACATTAAAGCGCTGCTCCAGTGCTTTAACATGGCTTGTGTAGTCGCGGCAGAGCACTGGGAGAGAGCTCTCCCAGCGTGCCAAAATAGCCCACCTCGACGAGGGGCGTGGCTACCAGTGCTGGTGCACTCTCTACACTGGTGGTTTACAGCGCTGAAACTTGCTGTGCTCAGCAAAAATTAACCATCATATAAAATATTTGGTTTGGTTACTGTTGAACATGGACAACTGCGCTCTCCTCAACAAATGGACTCAGAAGAAATCCATTCCACTCAGGGCTTCACACTCAAAATCCCCTAGACTGTGTCTCCCGTTGACTGGCAGGAAATGGAATGTAACCCTGCAGTGTTTTGTCAGTATTCATCTTGGGCCTTCTGTCCCCTGCTCCTCCAGCCAGTAAAACGTGGCAACATAAATACTTTTTTGGGAGAAAAACCTTGAAGGAAAACAAGTGCTTACGCTAGATTGAAGAGCTGCAGAAAATGCTCCTTGTGATCCCTGAGGAAACCACATCAGAGCAGAGATGGAATTGGACAACAATGTATTGGCTTTGGCAAAGTCTCTATTGTTGTGTTTTCTCCAGGAGCATGAAAGAAACTAACAAGCAGCTTTCTATCCATGAAGCCCCTGTCGCCCTGCACCCTCCCTCCTACCCTGGCCTGCACCTGTGATACATTCCCTCATCACCCTCTCTCCCATTCAGACCCACACCTCTGAGACACCCTCTTATCCACTGAAGCTGAAAGCCATATTTCCTCCCCCACACCCCTACCATAGCCTGCACCCCCTAAGCGGAGGGGGAGAGAAGCAGCAGTGAGTATTTGGATCTGGGTGGAATTCAAAACTGCAGGGCACAGACTGGATATGTTAACATACATGCAAACACTCCCAAAATGTGTGTGGATACATGTGTTAGGATTTGGGGGCACCAGTGTTGGGGCCATCAATATTCATGTTTGCCATTGGGTTCATCAAGCAGAAAGATAATGCTGCTGATTTTGCAGGTGTAGGATATGTGTGTGTGGTGCGCTGGGAAGGGAACATGCATTTGTGCATGTCTGTGTTGAGTTACAGACCATGTCCCGAGAAAGAAAATACTAACATATTCTTTTCAACACAGCCACAGGAATATAAAAGTTGTTTAAGAACTAGATAGGCAAAGTCTGGTCAAAGTGCTGTCCAGAGAAATGACAGGTGTTTGTTCTCATGGGTTCTCTTCATGTCACAGCTTGTCTGCATATTAAAAGGGCTCATTTGTCTGTGAGGGGGTAAAGACGGGTCAGGGTCACATTGTTCTTTGCCGTCTTTGTTCCCTTAGAACAAAACAAGGAGTCAAATTTGAGTCCACAGAGCGGAGGGCAGCCAAACAGCATGCTTGGGAACCTGTTTGCATTTGTAACTAGTGTAATGTTAATTACATTGAAATAGATTCACAGATATACTTTCTGCCCTGGTTTGGTTCTTCTATGAAGCTGAGTTTTGGAGGGGCTCATTTCATTTTATTTTTCATGTCACAATTTAAATGCTATTCCGTATTAGATGAAAACCACCATTGTGCTTGGAGCATGTCACAAAAAGACAACACACCAGCTAAAATATTTTGTAATGGTCCCGTGTGTGACTTTGCTTTTTCATTAGAAATTTACCACAAGTAAAATAGTCCAACTGTCTGTGAGCCATGGATCAGTGTGTAACCTGACATTTTATTACTGAAATATTATGGTTCAGATGACGAATAGCCCAAACATTCATCAGTATTCAACATCACTGCCACTGTCTTTGAAGAAGTTCTATTCTGAAAAGTGACTCTGTGAACATGGCATTATTGGGCTCCATGTTTTGAAATTATTCCAGGTCAAGTTTATTCAGTCTACACATAAATAGAATAATTTTCCTAAATGCCTGCTTGGCTAACCCAATCTGTGCTTTGGGGGGGGATCTTCTCACAGGACATCAGCACCAATAAAGATGCTGCAAATTTGATTTTGACATGCACATCCACCATGCCATTTTCACAGTCATTTATCAAAGCAGAGATGTACCTTAAGTGAAAACCACCTCCCTTGTAACACAAACATACAAAGAAACATGTTGTTTCTCTACTGAACTAAGGAAAAAGAAGAGAATCTGAATGACCATGCCATGGCTAACAGTGCTATATTTATAAGAACATCCTTCTACGGTGGAGAGTGTGTTATTGAGTGATTAGAGTAGGGAACTGCTTTGTAAACCCAGGTCTTGTGGACTCAGTATATCCAAGCCTGTGCTTGAGCATCCACACTGTATTGTAAACCTGGGTTTACAATAATTGGACCTGGGTCTCACAGCCATGTTAATGCATCCATACTGCACTACGCAAAACTTCTGACTCAGGTCTGTGGCTTGAGCTGCTTCCACACTGCAAAATAACAGGGCTTGGATCTGATTCAGAACAGGACTTGGTCGCTTATCCACCCCTCAGAGGATCTTGGACCCAGATCCTACATGCTTGCTGACCCGAGTCAGGCTGATTTGTATGTGGACAGAAGGGGCCTGGGTGCAAATCTGCATCCAGGATCTGGCTATACAGTGTAGACATACCCTTAGATTGCTCTCAACAAGTCATCATAGAATGAATCGTCTATCCTGTTGCGAGCAGAGTCACCAGCCACTTGCAACCAGTTGTGCATTTAGTATCTGGTACACAAATGCATTGGATTTGGGTCTGACAGCTACCTCCTAAAATTTTTGAGATTTTCAAAGCTTTAGCTTCAGTCTCTTCTTGTGGGATTAGTAGTGCGATCGATCAGAGAAGCACCAGATGTCTCGGCCCGTATATGATGTTGCCACCACTCCTGGTTATATACCCGTTGACTGGGACCTCTTAATTTCTTCAAGGCCCTTCATATGCTGGCAATCATCCTGAGGTGCTCAGACAGGAACCTAATATTTCTTTTACGTTCTCTCTCTTGTCAGGATTCAGCCATGGGTTGAAACAAACCCCTGAACATGAGATATGAGTGATCTACCACCCACCTTTCCACAAACTCCTCTCTTTGGGCAAGCCTGAATTGTCCTATGGAAGGTTTCCCTCGATTGATTTAAAATGTTGCTGTCTGGAAGAGTCTCATGAGCGATGCATCTTATTCTTGTGGGGCTCCTCAGGAGGCACCAGTAAGCCAACATACTTCAGTACAACACTATGTAACATAGGCTACTCAGTCTAAAATAACAGAAAACATCTGAACAGTCCATTTCAGTTCATTTCACACAGATTTCTTAAAATAAAGCATAAAAATTGTCTTAAAACCAAACAAAATGGACTCCTGTTTCAAAGGAAGGGGCAGCCTATTCCAGCTATTTGTAACCACAACTATGGAATCCTGATTCCTATAGCCCGTGTTATTTCTAAGTACTTTAAACTACATTGGGCCAGAGTCTCTGGTCTGTGGTTGCTTATTTGTACTGCTCCATTAGTGCATAGGGGCTGTAATGGTGGCTTACCGTGCCAGCTGAGAGAAAGGGAATCCTGGAGCTGAGTTTTGCTTTGGGCCCTACTATAGTTGTTCAGGTACCTTGGAAGTTTTGGTTCACAGGACATTTAGTGAAACACCTTTTGGTCTGGATCCATTTTTGCTTTGTAATTTGGTTCAATTAAGGTGATCTCAACTGAAATATTAAGCTTTGCCTGTTTTGGGACAGGTCAAAATCCCATATAAAAGTGTCCCATTTTCCCCTGTAAATCTCCTCTTCCCGTCTTGCCCCATTACCCAAAACTTGCCCGGAATTTAGCTTAGGTTCTCTTGT
This sequence comes from Natator depressus, assembly GCF_965152275.1. Taxonomy (NCBI): domain Eukaryota; kingdom Metazoa; phylum Chordata; order Testudines; family Cheloniidae; genus Natator; species Natator depressus. Next base: position 86,946,370 of record NC_134238.1, on the reverse strand, counting down.
GAACATTTGGTGAACACAGCCCTAGTGAAACCATCAAAGAGACTGCTACTGAGCAGCCAAACCTCTGTTCAGTCACTATGTGTGCTTTCCTACACTGTGTCCTAAATCAGGGGATAAACTGATCTTCTTTTACGTTGCTTCTCTGAAGATGGGACACAGAAATACACGTAAATGGGCAGGAAAGCTAAGGAATGTGGGAAAATAAATCATTCGGACAGCAGGCCTGCCTCTAAATAGAATGTGCACTTTATGGAATGTCTTAATTCACACCACTTGTTATTATCCTAAAGCCAGCTGCTGTGTCATTACTAACAGGAATGGATATCTGAGCTTTGAAAAGACATGATGTATTTTTAGGGTTATCTCCCAGACACCCAGGCAGGGCCTGATGGTCTCACTAAACACGAGGTAATTCTTGGTAAAGAAAGATTGGAAAGATTACTCACATGATAATTGGCTTGTGTGTGGGGCTGTGGAAAAGTCTTTGTTCTAGATCAGATTATTTGTAAACAACTGTATTAAATCATAGATTCCCCCCCGCCCCATGATGACTGCAGTCAACATAGGGGGCATTAACACTACACTTTCCCAAGTGCAGAGTGTGGGGTAGTCTGAGTGATTGTGTTCCCAGACATGTATAATGCCTCTGGTGGTACAGGTTTCAGAGGGATAGCCGTGTTAGTCTGTAACTTCATTCTTCAACAAAAAAACTTCAAAAGCAGACTTCATCGAGAAACTGCAGAACTGGAACTACTTTACAAACTTGACACCATCAAATTAGGCCTGAATAAAGACTGGGAGTGGCTGGGTCACCTTCTTGTCAACTGTTGGGAATGGGCCACATCCACCATGATTGAACTGGCATCGTTAGCACTGACCCCACACTTGGCAAGGCAACTCCCATCTTTTCATGTGCTGTATATTTATGCCTGCCTACTGAATTTTTCACTCCATGCATCTGATGAAGTGGGTTCTAGCCCACGAAAGCTTATGCCCAAATAAATTTGTTCGTCTCTCAGGTGCCACAAGGACTCCTCGTTGTTTCTGGTGGTACAGTTCTACCTCCATTGGGGCTGAGGCTCACAGTGCCTGTAGCGTATTCTCTGTAAAACAGGTGGCTGCATTTTGTTAGTTGGCAAAGTGACGGGATCCGGATGTACATATGGCTGAATCTTGTGGTATTTGTGTCTTTATGCTCAATTTCTCACCCTAATTAACTCTGGCTTTAACCATGAATTCTCAGCCATTTCCCCAAAAATAATGTTTTAATTGAGAAACACTGGTCAGAGGCACCAGCGAGACAAAAATTTTATTTTGATTCCCCACTTCAGTGAGAGGTACTTGACGATATGTAGACCCGAGCCATCCTGGATGCTTTTGAAAGTGATCCTCTTAGCAGTTTTTGGTAGTCTTTCCTGTGGTACAAATCTCTTCTCCCTGCTGTGGAATGGTACATGGTTGAGAAACAAAGGCTTGGTGGATGCAACAGAATAAATGGGAAATAAATTGGCTTAAAATCTCACTTACGTACTGAGGGTCAAGTATAGGCTTGTGTTAACAAGTGCAGATTCATGGTTTTGCACCTTCTTACACCAGGACTGAATCTGGCCTCTAGTCTAGAAGAGAGACAGACTGATCATGGGCCAAGCGCATCAAGGAACCTGAACTAAAACCCTGAACGTTGGGGAAGTTCATCTCCAGATCCAAACCTGGAGGCTTTACAGGAACAAGGAAAATCAGAGTGTCCTGGGACTGCACTTTCCCAGTCTCCCTTTTGAGGAAAGATGCTTTAAAAGTCATCTCTATGATGCACTCCTCATTGGAAAGCTGAGTGCTGACAGGATGCAGGGGTCTACACTGACACCATTTGGTCAGTGATTATTTGAAGGTTAGGGCTTAGTGGGTGGCATTGGATCTCTCTGTGAACTTTTTCATCTTGTTATTGCTTTTGGTTGTTGTTTTTTTTCTTCTTCCCCCAGAGTGGCCGGGAAGCAGCGGTGGGTGGGAGGACAGCACATTCACAGCTAGCCTGAGACACTGACCAGTTTATTTACTTAAACAACAAACATCCAGCCTGCCATGAGTGCAGTGACAGAGGGCAGTTCCTGAATGGGATGAGACAGTGTGTCTTTGCAGGCGCCCACCCACGTAGACTGAAGGGTTTAACAGAGCTGACTTCTTGCAAGGAAATGACAGCTTGTGTGTTCAGAAACGTCACAGGCTGCCCAACAATGTGTGTGATATGAGGATCCCACAAGCTGTTTGCAAATGGCCAGAGGCAAAACACTGCTCCTTATTTTCCTTTATTTCTCTTCCTCCTCCCTCTTTCCTCCCACCCACTTCTTTAGAGCGCTCATTCTTCTCGCCATCCTGCTTGCAGCTGGCACTAAGCAGCAGAGGGGAGTCTAGCATTCCTCCTTGAAAGGAGGGGGGGAGTATATAAACAAAACAAACAAAGCAACAAGAACATTTCTAGGAGCAACATCAAAACTGACCTTTTGTCTTAACAGCAAAAATTAACAAAGAGGCTCTTGGGAATCTAAATGAAATGAGAGGGGGATAAACAGTAACCTTTAAACTCTTGTGTCTGTGTGTAGCGGACCATGCAGGGCCTTGATTTTTACCAGGGCTCTGAACTCCACTGGACTATAAAAATGTATACCACAGTCATCATCCTCACTGTGCAAAGGCTGGTAACCTCTCAACCCAGCTGTAATTGAAGCAAAATAACCTTAATATTCCACTGTTTTTCTAGTAAGCCCTGGATTTGGGATTTTGTGCTGACAGCTCCTCAGAATGGCAAAGCATGACACCAGTGCTCCAGGATCAGCACTGATGCCTGCTGGTTTTCCAGATTGAGTTTAAGATGTTGGTTTTGACCTACAAAGCTGAAATGACTTGCGACTTTCCTACTTGAAAGACTTTCTCCTCATGCCAGCAAAGGTGCTCCAGACAGGTCTGTCTCCATTTAAAAGAAAGGTGGCTGGTGGAAGAGCTGTCTCTGTGAAGGGCCTGGACTGTGGAATAAGCTGCTCCCCGCTGCCCAGTCCAAAATACCTCTGGTCTCTTGACCTCTGGGACATGCTGCAAGTCTGCCTGGAGGTGGCACAGTAATGCAAGCTTCCATTCTGCCTGGGTCTTGGAGCTGCCAGACATAGCCCAGAAAGGGAATAGGACCAGCTAAGGGAGTGGACCAGACCAGGGCACCAGTAGATGTGCTGTGTCAGAGAGGATCCCCATGGCCACCTCCATCAGTGGGCCTCCTATAAAAAAGCAGCCATAGGTTAGAGCTGTGCACTCCTGTCAGAAACACATTGGGAGGGTGCATGCAGGCAGGCCGACCACCTGCTCATTACCAGCAGTGATTTCCCCCTCCAGTGAAACTGTCCCTAACAGTGCGAGAGGACAGGAGGTGCAAACTCCTTGCCTCTGCACCAACAAGACTGAATCACGCTCTGTGTCTTTTAAACTTCATCTTAGCTGGGATGGCTAAGTTCCCACCATTGCTCAAGTCCACTAGTGTCTCTGGCAGAAGGGACCTTTCTTTCACTTGTATGCCTTGGATTTTCAAAAGCATCTATAGGAAAGAGGCACTCAGCTCCCTGTGAATTTCAATAGGATTTTGGAGCCTTGCTTCCTTAGATTCCTTTGAAAAATCAAGCTTATATTTTAAAAAGATCAAGAGGTTGAGCCAGTGCTCCCAATTCACAGTGGCAATGGACAGCTTCATCTAAAAAAATGCGTAGATGATAAATCTGTGGAACTAGCAGGCAGTGAGGGTGGAAGGGTTATTTCTATTGCTTTTGCCCAGAAAACTGTAGCATGTAGAAGCATCAGCTGAGATCAGGGCCTGACTATGCTAGGAACTGTAGAAGTATATGGCAAGAGACAGTCGCTACTCTGAAGAATTTATAATCTAAATAAACAAGACAGACAAAGGGTAGAAAGCGTAACACCCTTTTCCCTCTAGAGTTTTAATCAAAGGGAGCTATGTATACTTAACAAGCAACCCAGTGACTTTATTTTTCCCTCACCCTTATAAACAGAACAACTTTCCACCATGCTGCTCCTTTTCCAGGACATTTTTGATCGTTTTTTAATGCTCTTTTTCTGCCCTAAACACTTACTCCCCAAGACACAAACCTTCTGACCCACCCGACAGCCAGTTATAGGCCCAGGAAATTTGAACGCATGCAAAGATGCAATCCACTATTCATTGGTGTGATAATAGATTCTCAGGAAGCTGTGGTGCTCATAAATAAATATTACTTCCCTTTCCCCGCACAGAGGCAATTCTTAAGAAAGCTGTTAGACCAGATCTGGCCCACATTTATTCTTGATTTTTGAGGGTGAGCCATGAAAGTGACCCCTTGTATGTGACATTAGAATAGAGTTCATTGGGTTGTATGATAGTGTGGACAATAGCTGGAGGCTTCAGGGTGCTGCCACACTCATCCCAGGTAAGGAGCAATGGAGAGGTCCTCTAAGCAGGCTAGAGTGGCTGCAGGGGAAGCAGCCAGTCAGGGCTGAAGAGGGCCCTATAAAAAGGAGCTACAGCGTCAGTGACAGTTCAGTGCCTCGCTAGCACTGGAGGAGTGTGGATGGCTCAGGGAACTGCAACACAATGGACAGCCTAGTGCTAGTAGGGACTGAGGGAGCAAGGAAGAGCTCCTGGCTGGCTACTGGGCCCTTAAAACAGCACTGAGATAAGGGTGAGGCATTGGTGAAGGCTGGGGTCATGGGGAAATGGCCCAAGGAACTGAAGACCTTTTTACAAAAGGGACATGCTATTCTTACGGTTCCTGGGCTGAGAACCAGAATAGTGGGTGGGCCTGGGTCTACCCCCACCCTAGACCACTGGGGAAGGGCCTACAGTTGGACATCAGTAAACCCCGAGAAAGGGACTGAACTGTCAGAAGGCCCAGTTGAAGACTGAGGCTAAAACAGACAAAGAGGGGAAAACCATTGCCTCCAGGGAGGAAGCCCTGGGGGTATGGCCTGTTGGTAGGGCTGGGACTGGTTTGAAGACCGGGGACACACCCAACCAGAGGGGCCGCTTGCGAGAGGTGGGTGCTGACCCCATTACAGGTTGTCTGAAAACAGCTCTTGAAGTTGGAACCATTGTGTCTTATCCTGCCATAACAAATATTACAGAGTGCTAACAAAGTGCAAGTCTACATTACGGGGCTAAGTCAACCTAAGTTACCAACTCCAGCTATGTTATTCACGTAGCTGGAGTCAACGTATCTTAGGTTGACTTATTGCGGGGTCTACACCGTGCTGGGTCGACAGGAGAAACTCTCCCATCGACTTACCTCATGCTTCTCATTCCGGTGAAGTACCAGAGTCGATGGGAGAGCGATTGGCGGTCGATTTAGCGGGTCTTCACTAGACCCGCTAAATTGACCCCTGGTGGATCGATTGCTGCAGAGTTGATGCACGGTAAGTGGAGACCAGCCCAAAGAGTTAGCACTTCTATAGTGCTTTATACCTTCAGAGATTAAACATCTTATTCTCACAACACCCTTGTAACGTAGATAAATATTTTTACACAATTTTACGGATGGTGAATCTGAGTTACAGACAGCACATTTTTGGAAAGGAAGATCCGATATCTGGGCACAGAAACATATACACTCTTCTATACTTATGTGTGTATGTGTCATTACCACAACTCTGTGTGCAAATTGGTCGATTGTGCACATGAATATACCTGCAAAGGAAAAAGTGACAGTCAGTGGCAGAACTGGGAACAGACCCATAAGAGCACTGTGGTTAGGTCACTAGGCCATGTATGTATATACAGTAGTGAACTGGAGCTGGTTCGCACCGGTTCGCGTGAACCGGTTGTTAAATTTGGAAGCTGGTTTAGAACTGGTTGTTAAAGGGTTGGGCAAATTCCGGCCTGCGGGCCACATCTGGCCTGCAGGACCGTCCTGTCCGGCCCGCCTGAGTTCCCAGCTGGGGAGGCTCCCCTTGAGAATCCCTTTTTACTCACCCGGCGGCACTCCGGGTCTTCAGCGGCACTTCGGCAGCAGGTCCTTCACTCGCTCCAGGTCTTCAGCAGCACTTCAGCGGCGGGTCCCTCAGTGCCGCCGAAGACCCGTAGCGAGTGAAGGACGTGCCGCCGAAGTGCTTCCGAAGACCTGGGGCAACTGAAGGAACCGGTTCTTCAGATTTTGGCAGCTCATCACTGTGTGTATATCTATGTGTATACAGTGTTGTTGTAGGTGCGTTGGTCCCAGGATATTAGAGAGACAAGGTGGGTAAGGTAATATCTTTTATTGGACCAACTTCTGTTGATGAGAGAGACAAGCCTTCAAGCTACACCGAGCTCTTCTTCAGGTCTGAGAAAGGTACTCTGAGCGGCACAGCTAAATTAAGGTAGAACAGATTGTTTAGCATAGGTAGTTGGCACATATTCTAAGACGGGCCATTCAAAGGGGAGTGGTGCTACAATGGCCAAGTACTAAATGTTACTGTTCAGCTGAGGATAAACCATGTGAAAAGACTTTAGAGTATGAAGTAAAAAGGGAGGAGTCTGTGATGATTCCTCAAAGTGTGTATGAGGAATCCCTTGTCAATATCAATCTACAGTGCCTAGCACAATGGGAGCCCAACTGGGAAGAGGGCTTTAGTTGCTATTGTAATATACATGTTAAATAAAACAATAATAATATACATACAGACCCCATATGTTTATTGACAAAATTATTCTTGTCAGATGATGCTGGACAGAATGCAGTACCCTACAGTTTAGTATATATGGGTCTTTCAAATGAGACCTTGAATAACAAGGTCCCATCTATTTTGCATGGACATTAAAGATCCCTTTGATCTTTTTGTAAGAGCAGAGGTTTGCTCCAAAACCCTGGACAAAATATCTCCAGGCTACAATGTTGCACAGTGTGCTGAACACTCATGGTTTGCTTCCACCCCAGAGCCGGTTGCTTTTTAAGAATGGTGCATGATTTTTAATGCCAGCCAATTGTCATTGGTTTGTTTACTGAAACCAGTAAATGGGATGATAGTTGGCATTGCAGCTGCTGTCTTCCCCTCTTTCTACAATATCAGTTGCGTTAATAAATCTCTCCTGCTCTCTCCATGCAAAGAATTTTATATGCATTACCAAGATGTCTGCCTGAGAGATGTAGCCCTAACTCAGACCTGCAGCAGGCAAAGAGCATTTAGGTTATGCTGCTGCCAGAACTTCTCTCATCACTGCTACTGTTTGTTGTGCAATGGATACTCTCTCCTACACAGCATCAGTGAAGCACCAGCCAACTGCTAAATGCTTGCCTCAAAATTCATGAGTAAAGGGCATTTGTAAACCATCATTACCTTGCTTTGTCTCCCTCGCTAAAACATTTGCTCTGAGCACTTACCATGCAAGCATCTTAAGTGGTCAGATAGTTGAACTGTGGCAAATAAGCTCTTCTACGATTCATTAATAAATCTTAGCACAAACATTTCCCTGGTAGGATTATAATCAGAGTATTATATTATCCCTGGGGAAGAGGAAACTAGTCCAGATTTTTAAATACACATTTCTTCTGCACTTTGCTTCAGTGGGAAGAAGCTCATATTAGACAAAAAACAACTGAGTCCAAACCATTACCAATTGGCTCATGTTTTACTTGATGAACTTTGGCCAATCTAAAAGTGATCATATGAGGAGCAACTGGAATCCTGTTCACAAACCTGAAGTGAAAAATGAACCTCCAAATTAGCAGAGCTAATTTCAAGGCCTAGTGCAGGAGAGACTGCAGTTGTGTTGTGAATACCTGTTATCAAGGAGTGGTGAGGTAGGTAGCGCTTGGAAATCTGTATACACAAAAGCTTAACTATTGATTTCTGCATGCCCACATCTTCCAAGATGGATAGACCACTAAATGCAGCATGGCCTTGTCTACACTAGCATTTTCCTTCAAATTTCTCACCATTGTATTACTATTGGTACAGCTCCATTGGTGGCAACAATAGTGGGAGAACCAGTGTAGACAGTCTTCTGATGTTTTAACCCCATGTTGTCTACATTTTCTCTGAACTGGGTTAGACAACAGAGTGGAGATGCACCGGTGTAACAGTGGGAAATCTGAAGAAAAATACTATCATAGATACAGACACATGAAAAAGAGCCATATCCTCCCCTGTGTAATGAAAAGTAGAAGAAAGGGCTTAAATCCTCACATTTTCAGAGCAAAACAGAGCTACATAAATTAATATGTAACTTGCCATCTAGTCATGAGACAAAATGCTTATAGGAACCAGCAACGGGCATAGTTAGAATGCAAGTAAATCCCAATGAGCCAAATAGCTCAGGAAACATTCAAAATAATCCAGTGCTCAAAGTTTCAGCCAAATGAAACTGATCTCCACATGAAGTTTCGAGTCAAGGGACATATCTGAATTTTGGATACCCTGAAATTTGGTTAACCAGCATTTGGATAATCCGGGTGTACCTGTACTACATTACCACGGAGACAGCATGTGTATTCAGGGCCCACAGTACATGAAAATTTGCTGCAAAATGTATTACATTTTTTCCAAGCCCCTACAGTCAGAGATAAAGCCCACCTACCTCTACTATTTATATATATAACTGTTGTATGCTCAAACACCCATTTCACCATAGCTATTTTGCTATTCTGTGCTGTGAATCTTTAAACAATTGTGGAGAATCACTAACTCACTACACTAGAATCTTCTTACAGTTAAGGTGTAATTTACAGATCTTTTTTCCCTATAAGTGAAGATTCTCAAGCCCTGGGAACATATTGGAACTGATGATGGAATTACTGTGGAGAATTATATGGCCTGGTTACATAGAATGGTCCCTTCTGGCCTTAAAACCTGTGAGTCTGTATGGATCTAAAATGGGAGTGCAATGACATATGCTGCATGTTAATAAAACATCTGAACTGCAACAACAAAAACCCTACCTGTGTAATAGAAGGGATGTTGCCCTAGGAAATAAAACTGCCAGTGTAGCAGTATGTCAGACTACACTCATAGCAAAAAATAATAACCTATTTCATAGATTGCCAGAATGCTAGTCAGATCTACTGCACGTGCCGTTTCCATTAGGGACACTGAGAAAGCAAGGCAACTGTATGCAGTGGAAATACATATCAACTGTATTTCTACTTCCCACACACACACACACACACACACACATTTTTTTTCCTGTTGAAAGAAATTAGACACAGGCAGGTTCTATAGAACACCCTGTGTTGCATTTTTGGAATTCACAGGGGTGTTCTAGAAATAAACAAATAACACTGATCTAAATAGTGCTATTGGATTGCAAATCACTTCTCTACTTCAGTTCAGTGCTTAAACTCCTTTTTTTTAAATCACCATACTCCTGATCAGCCACTTCCAACTTGAGTAACATACTACATAGAGAAGGAAAGAGAATCTAAGATGGTCCCAAAAAAACTATTTTTAAAATTGATTTTTCCTGTCTCTTTCTAATAAGCAAGATAATAAAAGGCTGTGGAAAAACATGGCAAAATTGCACAGAGACAGACAGACCCACAACAGAGCATGTTGAACAGCTGCTAAACCTATAGAAGCCACACTGTTTCCTGCATTGATTGTTCGAGGAGCTGAGTTTATTGAAGCCAGGGTGATTTGGAACAGCTTAGAGGGAAACTATTGACTGAAGAGCCCTTTTGTATGGGAAGCCATTGTTCGGTAAAATTTTATGACTTCACAGCTTTTTAACAAGAGGAATTTTAACAAGGAATGTTTCCTTCGAGGTTTCTTTATGAAGTGGGTGAGCTGAGTTCCCCATTTCTCCACAGATTAAGCTGTGCTCTAAGAAGCTTTCTCATCTTTCAGGTACTGGAAAAACAAAAGGCTTGGCATGGATTTAGCTGTTCTAAAAAGGAAAAAGAAATTAGAGGAAAAAATTCTCAGTTTGATTAACTTTTGTATGTACTTTATAGAAGCTGCTGGTGGTGAGTGGATGTCTTCTACTTTGTCAGTAGTTGCATTATCAAGAATTTCATCTCAGTAGGTCTGGACATTCTCCAGAAACAGTAGCCCTGTCTACACTGAACTTTTACTTAAAATTTCCTACCATTGCACTACCACAGCTGCAATGCCACTAATGGTACCAACAACAGTGGAAGCGCTAGTGACCATCCCTGTTTTCACCACCATGTCATCTAGTCTTGTTTTAAGCAGGGTTAGATAATAGTGATATAAATACCTTGACTGACCTTGTCTGCACTGGAGCTCCTGCTATTGCTACTACCAGGACACAGATACAACTTAAAGCAGAAATGAAATTTTGGTCAGTAGGACTCCTTCCATGCAGTTAGGATTTAAGGATTCATCCCCTTTTTCCTCTGCTTCTCAGACTACATATTCTAAACTAAACTTGTGGCACCTTAGAGACTAACAAATTTATTTGAGCATAAGCTTTCGTGATCTACAGCTCACTTCATGCATCTGATGCTCACGAAAGCTTACGCTCAAATAAATTTGTTAGTCTCTAAGGTGCCACAAGTACTCCTTTTCTTTTTGCGGATACAGACTAACACGGCTGCTACACTCAAACATATTCTAAACTGACTCCTTTGACTTGTGAGAATACAAAACAAACTTGATGATCCAACATGGGATATGAAATTACTGTGGACAATCACATTAATATAACAATGATCTTTTTGGTTTCAGGAGACTGAGTCATAAGCTCTGCCGACGAAAAGGATCCATAGTTTATAAAAAATTTTGGGAAAAAGTATTTTGTGTGTGTGTAATATACTGTGCAGTATTAAGTGGTCATCCCAACACGGGAAATGTTATGTGCTGAAATCAAGCCCCAGGTGCAAATGAGAGTTTGTTTGGATAAACAAGGTTAGGTTCCATGTTAACATATTTTATACAACTATGTGACCAAATCCTGACTCTGCTGCTGAGAAGCGTGTAGACCAGCCAGAGTTCTGCAGCCTGGAATGGCACTGAACCAGTGGAATTCTGGTGGAAAAGGGTCACCGCCACTCTCAGCAAGGTGCACTGCTCCGGAGGTGCTGGCAGCTGTACAGCATCCACCCTTCTCCCACAGGTGAAGTCTGTGCCTCAGCCCCCTGCTGCCGCTGTGTATGGCAGTGAGGTTGCCGAGGAGCGATGTTACCAGAGGAAGTGCTCCATGGGGCCTGCTGCACCACAGCAGCTACAGTATACTGAGCAGAAGAGAAAGAGGGGACAGAATGGCAAACATAGGAAACTCATGTTAAGCCCTCATGGAGCTTGAACATGGAGCGGCTTCTCTGCACCCAGCTGCACCAGCCTGACCTCCTCAGGATTGGTGTGGCCTGCCCCAGAACTCATATCTGTAGGGTTAAGAGGCCTGCACAGCCCATTTGGCCCATTGTAAGCATCTTTTAGAAGTATAACGGTTGATACAGACACTGAGTTTTCTTGCTGTTGATTTTGTTTTAATTAATTTGGAAAACTTAGTAAAGAGATATTTTAAAAGACTATTAGTATTAGCCAGTCATCCAAAGCATCAGACTCTTTCAACGGGAGCAGTCAGGGTTATTTAAACATTTCAAAACCAAGTATTTAGCCATAGAAGGAAATATATATAAGGACAGTGGTATATTGGCAAATTTAGAAGTGTGCATACTGTTTGTCATATGTAGTCTCATGCTCTGGAGTGTTGGGGAGACATGACCCAGAAGAAATCATCCCATGGTCATAATATAATTTTGGGAAACCAGGGAACTTCCCAATTCATGTGTGCAGTAGCTCCATTGAGCTCCAGTTAAGCTACACCATGGCTGAATTTGTTCCCACATATACATAAGTCAGTGCCTGCTCACTTCTGCAGGTTGGGCTTTCCCCACAGTAAGATGTTAGGACTCTCTCCTGCTGCTGCTGTAACAATTGTAGGACTGGAAAGGACCTCTAGAGGTCTTCTAGTCCAGTCCCCTGCACTCAAGGCAGGACTAAGTATTATCTATTATTATGATCAGCATCTATATAGGCAAGACTTGTCACACAAAAGACAACCACAGCCTGGCCTTGGGTGGTTGGCAGTTGCTCCAGGGGTCCAAAATCTGCCCCTAGTTACACGGGTGCAAAGCTGGACCAACTCTATCAGTTTAGGACAGTGGTTCCCAAACTTTAACAGCCCGTGAACCCCTTTCACTAAATTGTGAAATCTCGTGAACCCCCTCCTAAAAATGAATATTTCCAGGGATTTAAGTTTAAATTTCCTCCACACTCCGCACTCCGTGGGGCTCCTGCTGCTGGACCCCGTTGACCGCCCCGGTCAACTGAGCTCCACTGAGCTCGGGCTGTAGGTCCCGCTAATCGCCAGGGCTCGGACTGCCAGCCCCAACTGCCCTGCCCCGCTCTCCCTGGGGCTCAGGCTGTCTGCCCTGCAACAGGGTCCCACCTGCTACCTCCAATGCCCAGGGTCCTCTGGCCACCATTAGTGATATTTTTCTGGTGAAGCCCCTGTAACGTTCTGCGAACTTCCAGGGGTTCACGAACCCCAGTTTGGGTACCACTGGTTTAGGAGGAATTGGCCAGATTAAGCTGGTGTAATAGTAGAATTTGTCTCATCCCCTCCAAAAGTCAATCAGCAAGAATTTATTTGAATGACATCACACTAATCTAGTCCTGGCATTCTACTCTACACAGGTTCTTTCATCACCCTCATCACCATAGTATCTGAGAGCATGTCCATACAACAGCTAGAAATCCTCTTGTGTTTACAGAAAAGTGAGACTGGGGTGAAAGAGTATTTTTAAGATCTTCATCTCCTATCTAGAGCTGATACAGATTTTTTTTATTTGTTTCTTTCTTCGGAGATCAAGCTGGGAATGTATTTGAGGAAACTATTTAAAAGGCATTTGTAGCACACCTGGGGGTTAGAATATCTTGTATAAACATAATTCTCCAGCATTTGGAGCATTCACAGCTGTGAAACGCAGTTGAATATACTCTGAATACTTACATGCAGTTAACCCTGTACTGCTCTGTAATGCAGAGGCTGAGGAGTTTTGCATGTGACTCTTCTGAACAATAGGCTCCCACAGAAACCACACTGAGTCATTATGCTGGATTATAGACATGCAGAGCATGGGTTCTAGAAGACATGGCCTCTGAAAATAGTATAATGTCACAAAGTATTTGCCAATGATTCTTGCTGTGGTAATATCCCATTCTGTTAGCTCAAAGGCTGTAGCAGACTCATAAACTTCTAAGTGGTCCATTCAACACTAAAGGGGGATAGAACCATGCTGAGTAAGCATAAATTACACATGAATCACCACTGAGTCTTGCCATTGCCCCAAGATGACATTCCCAGAAGTACAGTTTTCTAGGCGGCTTTTTTTCCCAAGTTGATATTGAGAGACATGGAGGAATTGGATAGTGCAAGAGATTGCCAATTTTTTTAATGGAGCCCTTCCTGCAATATGTTGGTGAATGGGTCCCACCCACACATACCCATCTTGCACCTGGCCCCTGCACAGTTGCCATCTCTATACTTGTCTCTCTTCATTCTCTCTTACCATCATGTCTCTGTCCTGTCTCCATTCTTTCCCCCTTATCTGTTTTTTTAATCTTCATGTGCTTTCAGTTTTTATTCATTTTTCTTTTTTTCCTGCTTTTTGCTCTCCTCCCTAGGTTGCGCCACTCATTCCATCACTTGCCAAAAGGCTACATTCTGTTCAGGGTTGGGCTTCCATTAGTGGCTCTGCGGCCGGAGGAGACAAAATCTTGCAGTTGAGTTTTGTAAGAGCAGACACCAATGGTCTTCTCCTTGAGAATCACCACGGATGATAAATAATCCCCCTAATCAGATCATTGGTGGTTAGTTCATATTCAGAAATTGTGAATAATCCAGGAGTTCACTGATTGAACAGCACAGCAATTATTGGGAGCACAGCATGTAGAAGGCAAACAGTGCAAACTAGAAGGCCTTAGTCATTTTGCTTTGGCTTTTGTTGCTGTTCTTTACAACAGTTTTCAAATTCGTATTGGCAAAAAGGTGTGAGATTAAAGTTGTGGAGCCTGAGATCCTCCAGCCACATGACAGAGACCGTACTAGCAGCAGTAGTTCAGCTTCTCCACAATGTGCTTCAGAACGGTTCTGCGGAGACCATTCCTAATGGAGAGAAGATAGTTCAGTATCCATTCCCATTCAGTCCTTGGCCTTCATTCCCCTTAACGCTTTATCATTCCCTTGGTAAATTTGTGTTGTAAAGCACTCTGGCAGAACTCATCAAGTCTCTGCATTTTCCTTTTGGTATGTCATGGTGATCAGTCAGTCAGGGTTTTAATTAAACTTACCATTGACATCTATTGACCTGTCAGTAACATCACATCCTTCTATTTACCAGCTTTGGTAGTCTCTTGATCATTCTTATTTTTCCAGCTAGGTCTTTTCATATGTATTCTCTTCATCTCATTTCTGGTGTTCAATACATTGGGTCTCTTTTATATTTGGGCCTCATGCCATCAACTTCTGTGCATATTGATTTTACTACAGATGCACCATAACTTGCTGCATGAGCACTCCAAGGTATCATCATATCTTCAGACAAACAGAATAGTCACACTGTGCTGTTACTTTCCAGAAGGAGTGTGATGGAGTGTGGAGATACCACTTTAGGAGCCAGCCAAAAGCCACAGTCAGAACCACCTGCATAGAATCAAGGAGGCTCCCTGCTCCACACTAGGACTGACCTATTTAAACAGGAAGAGGAAGCTGAGTAGGGAGTAAGAAGCTGTAGAGCTGGCCAGGGGTGGTGAGTGCTCTTCAGCTCTCTGACGGCTGTCCTGGCCAGATACAAAGACTTTTGTTTTGGACTTTTAAGTTGTGGGAGTTCTGAACCTGGATCCTGAAGTGAGGCCCTTTAAATGGTTTTCCAAGTGCTCCTTTCATGGGGCTTTGTTAAAGGGAGATGTACTTATGTTAATTAGTGTGTTTGGTTTCTTATTGCCCTGATCTGAGCAAGACCAGTTGTTGTCACCCAGTTGGAATAAACCAGGGTGAGGTATACATGCAATACTACACCTGCCTATGAGGGTTGCATTGGGATGGCCCATGCCCTCTACAGGAACCATTTCTAGAATATCCTACTATGGCAATGGTGGAATAGTAACAGCCGTTCAGTATTTCTAATGCAACAACATCCGTCCTGGCAAATGGGATGATGTGGCCTTGACAGGAAAGCAGGAGTCAAAAGTACCCTTACTGGTATTCTAGCTCTTATTCTAATCCACCATAATCCTCCTTGCTATTAGGTTACTGCCAAAAGGTCATTCTTGGCCTTCATATCCAGGCTCATAAATTGAGGGATTTGTATCTTCACCTCATATTAGCTTACAAATACCACTTCTAAAATATTGTTCTCCTTGACTAACCCACATGGGACAAGGTTTGATATCAATCAGTTTGACAGTTTTAAGGTATCTTTGACTTACTGTGTTGGAGGCTAAGTAAATTTCCCTTTCCTACAAGAGTAAATGTTTGATATTGATCGCTCAGAGTACAATTCATACTCTCAGAATTGTCCTGCTTTCCTGTTTGCTGATAAGTGTTATCCAGGTCATGTGTGCATGATGTTTCAGACTCATTGTTTCATCCAAAAATGAAGAGAGTTCACACCAAGAGTAATTAAAGTCAAAGCAAAGGACATGAGGGAGATGAAATACCTTGAACTTTCTCAGTAGATCATACTACTTCACTCTCTAGTAATTGTATCGGTGTAAGATGTGTTCTCTCCATTTTTTTTCTGGCATCAGAACTTGGCAATTGAAAAGGCTACCTGTCTGACACTTATGGCTCAATTCCGCAAGGTGATGGATGCCTCCTGTGCAGTGCTGAGTGCCCACAATTCCCAGCTAACTTCAGTGCACAAGGCAGGATGCAATCCACGGTGGATGAGAGAGGCTAGGAACATACCCCTGTGAGAAATGGCCGTTTTAACATGCACTGCATTTGTGAATTACTGTACAATATTGAACAGTCATGAATACAATATGTTATCTTGTATTGGTACCACAGTAGGGCCACTTCATTTTTGTTTGAAAACTTCATGCATACCTTGGAGTAGCCACAATGGAAAACGTTTGGTTAGAATAACATGAGTTGTTCTCTTTCCAGCAACAGCTAATTAAAAGCATTAAAAACCACACGTGTACTAGTAGAAATGAAGCTTCAAACAAAGGCACCTGTAATTCACTGACACTACTTTGCATAGAAGCATCCATTGGGTTACTAAATGGTAAACAGTGGCAGTACATAATCACTCCAGATACTGCAGCGGCAAGTCAGATTCCAATCTTTTTGAATTCTAGATTTGATAAATGCTACAGTATGTGTGGTCCTAAAGAAAGGGTGTTTATACTTAATTTTTTCTTGTGCAAGCAGGATACTTTAAACAAAAAAAATTCAAGACTATAAATTTGTTTTCTATTATGTCACAATCTTACTCCTGCAGATCAGCAGGATTTGTCACTCATCTTTTTAAACTCCTTTGATAGCACTTCTTTTATTTCGTCAGACAATTTCTCTTCTTTCAAAAGACTTTTTTCTCCAAATATTCTATAGCATTATAGTCTTTATTTCTGATAGCATTACTAGCAATTGTATTGATTATGGTGTGCCATAAGTATGGATGGCCCCCGTAGCTAACAATCAAATCAAGGAGATAAGACAGTTCTGACAGGAAAAAAAAGTTGAGTCCCATAGGTTAGCAGTCTAAGGCATTCTTTAATAAGTGATAGCTGTTTGTGGGATGTGTTAAGTGAGTTTATAGTTTTCTCCAGCTAAGTCTTTTTTTGGGGGTAGGGGGGGAGCTTGCTTGTTTAGACACTGGTTTCCAAAGTTTAAAAGTTTACAGCACTGTATTTTTAAAGAAAATGATAGGAGGAAGGCAAGTGGAGTATGAACTGCACTGTAATTGTGACCAGGTGCATGGAAGTATTTTATTACCTTAAAGCAGCTGAAAGTCATTTATGAACATGCAAGATATGTACAGGAATAATTTTGTGTATGTTTAGTAATAAATACCAAAAGGCATTGTAAATGACTTGACACCATCAGAAAACTGCCTCAGAGTATTCACTTTTATTCCGGATATTGTATCCTGAGTGTGGGTGGATGGGCTGAGGGGGGCGGAAGGGGGAAAAGGGGAGTACAATACATATTCACACCTTTATTCCTGTGAATTCTAAGAGATTTACTCCCCCAACAACACGTGTGTGTGCTTTCAGAAGAGGAAAGAGAGTAACAAAGCCAGGGGGCTGCTCTAACTTATGCCAGAATTGACGAGAGAAAGGTGGCATAAGACTACCTTTGGCTCATTCCTGTGAATGCAGGCCTGCCAGACATAGCAACCAACAGTCATTACCAGATGATGGCTGTTCATTAACCTACTGGTACATGAAATGAGTTAGCTGTCTCAAATTAGACAGATCAGCTGTCTGGTGGATATGTCCCTACATCACAAAATACTGTAATCAATAGTGCAGATGGCACCTGCACCACTATATGTGCCTTTCTCTTAGGGTTTGTCTACATGAACACTTAATGCATGGCCAGCTGAGGTATGAATCTGCCCTGCACTAGCTTGCCATGAATTAACTGTTCATTAGTTTGAAAGAACTAGATCAAAGCAATGAGGACTAGCTCAAAGCAAACCAAATAGTTAATGCACATCAGCAGGGTCCACACAGACAGTTAGTCCCTGGTAGGTTAGTATGAGGTAGATTCACCCCTAACATGCAGTAAGCTAAATGTTCATGTAGACAAGCCATTAGTGGTATCTTATATGTTGTCTGATCAGGGTTTTAGCAGGAAGTTGAGTTATTCCTGTGCATGCTGGAGTTAGTACTTGCAGTATACCAATAAATCACTGATTCTGTAATTGAGCATTACCATACACTACTACAATTAGCAACCTCAGCAGATAGCAGTGTCTGAAGGGGCATGGAGGCTGAATTACTCTTTCACTAACCCAGTTGGTTCAGTCACAGTGGCTTGGTCTGTTTGTAGCTAGCGGGAGGACAGTGAGTCTGATATGGTTCACTGACTTTCAATGTGTCATGTCTACATGCCTCTGCACATCCAGGTTCCCCCATTTCCCCGTATAGAAGGGATATAGTGCTGTACCACAAGATAATCTGTTTTGAGAGTGGGTGAAATTCACTTTGGTGCACAGAGCCAGAACAAGGCCCTCTACACCCTATACTTAAGCACCATATTGGGGCTGTAGGGAAGGGGGGAGTCGTAGGTGAAGTAGTTGCACACAGGTATGTGCTCATTGCAGAGTGGGCCTCTGCACCAGCCCACACATGGTGTGGAGAAGGGCCTTCCTCCATAGCCAGGGGATGGGCTATGGGATCCATGTTTATATAGATCTGATGCTCCTTGCACAGTGTGCAAATGTATGGACGGGCTGTAACCACTTCTCCAGCCCGTAGTGGGCAGTAGTGGCTCCAAAGCAATGAGCTGGAACTCCACAGCCTGGCTCTGGGTTGGGGAGGTGAATTTTGTTTCCCAGCATCCTATACTTTATCAACATACTGGTTGCAAGGGCTTAGTGCAGGTGATGTGAATGTCATCCAATGTTTTATGGACCCATGATGAGGTTTGGAGTACTTAGAAAGCTTTGGATCAGATCTAGACTTCTGAGTGCTTATCTGGACTGCATCTCTAATCCTTAGCTCACTCCTTAGGTATGCTTGCCTGAAGCCCTCTTTAAAAATGCTTTTATGAGGCTGTTTCATCCCAGGTAAAACATAGGCACACATTTGCCCTCTTCCAAGTTAACCCTAGCCTAATCTCCAATGCAGATAGCTGAAATGGGCCTTCCTATGGAGAGGCAGACCACTAGCTGAGATGGAGATAGATGGAGCTTCTAAAAGCCTTTCTCTTATTTGTAAGGCAAGCATGTCTTGAAGTGGACATGGCTGACACTGTTTAGCCAGTCTCTGTGGATGGGTCCATGCTGGATGACTGAACCGTGCTGAAATCACTGTAGCCAGGCTGGGGATGGAGAGCCTTATTGGGATTGCTTGGCTGGGTATGGAGGGACCATTTTGTGCTGGAAGTGATGGCTTCAGAGGTATTTAGAGGACAGTGAAATAGGAAGAGGCCTTGTCTAGATTAGCCTATATTCAGCCTTGGTGTCCCTGCACTCTTAAGTGAAGAAAAGAATGTACAACGAATCAAGATTTAGCCTCCTTAAACCAGCTTAAACCCCAGTTAGGTAAAATTGCTGCAAACCCCTGCATGTTCTTCCCTATACCAAGGGTCAGCATTGACTGCTGACTCAGGGATATACCTGAGAGAGGAAAGCCAGGAATCCCCCAGACTGCCCTGTGGTAGCAGCCTAAAGAACTT
The DNA here is from genome assembly GCF_965152275.1 of Natator depressus. Classification (NCBI taxonomy): domain Eukaryota; kingdom Metazoa; phylum Chordata; order Testudines; family Cheloniidae; genus Natator; species Natator depressus. The sequence continues at coordinate 86,926,989 of NC_134238.1, read as the reverse complement.
GAGTCTCTACCGTACAGTTTCCCTATTGTCTCCCCTAATCCCACTGCTATTTTTATGGAGAGAGAGCAGAAGCCAATGAAGGTGCCTGTTCAGCTACAAGGTCAATCATCTCTAGCTTGCTGTACTTATGACCACCCTAGTGAAGGAGTGGATAGTGAAGAGTTGAGGGAAGAGAGAGGTGAGTCATGGGACTGTGCATTAGGGTGTAATGAATGTGATGGAAATGGAGAGACAGAAGCATAAAACGTAAGTACATATTTTTCTTTAACCAACTTAACTGCTTGTGTGTATTGTGTCTGAGGATGCCTCGACAGCCTCTCCCCCAAACCTCCCCAAAGGTTATTATGTGGAAGACTGGATGTCTTCTGACCTGTTCTTCTCATTCCCCACTGGGGCAGGTTTTCTGGTGAGTGGCGGTAAAAGAGATGGGCTGTTAAGCCTCACAATACCAAAGTGAAAGAGTAGGATGGGTAAACCTCAGCATCTAGCTGTGCTAGGATCCACTTTCCTACAACCAGGCCATAGTTCTGCCTCCTAGTCTCTGGCCTTACCTAGCTGAAAATACTGTCTCCTCTGTATGATCGAAAATATTGTGGGGGCGGGCGTGATATAGTCTAGTGACTGCTCCAGAGAGAGGATAAGGGGTCTGCTCCATTATGGGAGAGGCCAGTTTCTCAAGAAGAGGAGGCAAATGGTTTCGGTAGTGAATGACCAGAGTCTTAGCACAGCTCTCCTGATGTGTGCATGTGTAATTTATCTACCATGGCAGAATGTAACCACTCCAGGGAATGAACTTTTTTATTTCATTTTTATTGTAAAGCCCCTAACTCTGTTGTGGGCAGTGTAAAAGATCAGAGGTGGCTTGAAAATAGGGTCACTTTTCTGGTGAAGTGAGCTGTAGCTCACGAAAGCTCATGCTCAAATAAACTGGTTAGTCTCTAAGGTGCCACAAGTACTCCTTTTCTTTTTTCTTTTTTCTGGCAAAAATTGTCACTGAAAATGTGTCCCTGTCCAAAAAAAAAATCTCTGCTAAATTTTTCAACCAGCTCTAACAAGTAAACTGTCCTGCAGGCACTTGAATTCATTATGCATTTTCAGTTTTGTCATGCAAATGCCCTCTTTTAATTATAAACTGTTTGTGTAAAAGTACAGCCTCTATTTAATATTGACTTGATTACAGCTCTCTTTTTTCTACTGTGATATCTTTCTTCCAACAAACTGTCATACATCACTTACTGGCAATGGATTTTCTCAGACTGAAATTGTGCTGAAAACAAACTAAAGCAATTGATTCAGAGTATAATATGTTGATCATGTGTTTGCCATATGCATATGTTGTAAGTTCTGCCAGGCCTACATGGTTATTCAGTATTAAAAGAATATTATTCAACTCTTACTGACATCCTCTGTGATTTCATCAGTACACTGGTTTCTGTGATCCAGATGGGGTGGGTGACATGGTTTAGTAAGGCAGGCAGCCCTGAAAATCAAGGTGTTCTCCTACAGGCCACCCACACAGTGCCATTCATTGGGATCTGCCAGATAGAACATGAAGCAGAATTGGCATCTACTGTGCAGCGGCAGCAGAGACATTTTGTCACTTTATTGATCTATGTATTGATTTATGAGGTGGGTGGGCTGTTTGGAAGAAAACTGTCTTCTAAAGCCTGTATGTATATCATCAACATATGATGATAGTTAGAGGCTGCTCTGTGAACACTTAGAGCAGCAGTCCTTGGTTTCTGATATTTCTTTGTACAGAATGTCATTAAACATCCCTTTCAAAACTTTTGTCACTCCGTTTGGAAATTAAGTGGAATGCCTTGCTTACCCATTCAGAACAGATCATGTATTGGATTTGGAGGCAAGTGATTAAGAGTGATAACTTCTGAAGGTTTTTACTTTCAATCACCAGAGTCTGAATAACTTCCTTACCAAAAAATGACAAGTTTTTAATTAGACCTGTGGATGTGTTATAATCATTGATGAAAATGGCACCACCCTGGAATCACATGAAAAGATACATTTAACAGTAAGAAGGGGTTAGCATAAACCATTAAAAGTAAGGAGACTGAGAGTTCAAGAGGAGTCCCTGCCCTTGCAATCTCCACTCAGCACATGCTGTGTGACAGTATGTCATTTTAGAGGGCTGGGTTTTTCTGGTGGGAGATGCTCCTGTCTGAACACAGGGAAAGGTGTCACAGAAGCACCCCCAGATTGGGTGCACGATGGCTATCATGATCCTAAGCTTAGCCCTGCATCTTCTGACTTTGATTTGCCACAGACTGTCCAATGCATTAAACCATCTTGAACAGAGTTGGTTATAATGTTTTATTCAAAACAACATCTTGGATGAAAAATGGCCTTTTTTCAAAGTGAAAATCTTCAAGCAAACTCTTTTCAAATTTTTGTTTTTAATGAAAAATGTTTTCAAAATACAAAACTTTTTAAAGGTTTATAGAACATGAAAACCAAAGGCTGAAACATTTTTGTAAAAATCTGGGGGAAGGGATTTCTTTTCTTGAAATCTTTAGCAGAAAATACTTACACTTTCAACCAGCTCTAATGTTAATAATACATAACCATTGTGCTCTGTATTCTGCTTCTGTGGGTGGAGAAGTTAAAAATATCATTGTCTTTAGAACTGATAAGTTCTAGCAGTTCATGTTACTTAATACACATGCGTTTTGAGGTCACACATTGGCAATGCTGATGGAGGGAGACTGGACGGTTCAGGAGTCTTTCACTTACAGATCATTACTTCAAATACAGCCCAGGTCAGTATTGATCATTACCGTTTGGTGGTCTTTCTAGAATGGGTAAGTAGTAGACTGTTGTCTACATCACAAATACTAGTGTTGCAACTGGCACTAAGTGGCAATCTGGTTGGCAAAGCTGCAAGACCAAGGATGAAATATGTATGATCTGAACTACACCGTCATCCCTAGAGTGGTCTCTTCAGGGCAAGCTTGAGCAACTTAAGTTATTTGACCATGAAGAAAAAAAGGCAAAAAAGCCCCATGATGGCTCACATACTGGCTATGACCAAGAAGTGCTGACACAGATAAAGTACCTTTCGTACATACCTCTCCTTAAGCCACTTTTAGGCCTCCAAAACAACCTTTACCCCAGTCAGACGCTGTCACATTCTGAGGTGCAATCCAGGCTGGTGAGGAGTTTTCACCACTGGCCCTATAACCCTGAGTGCTTCACAAGACTCGGCTGCTGTGGTTCTCTTGTCTGGATGCTCCCAGCCAGCATACAAACCTGCACTGAGTGTCTGTGAGGTAAGCAACTCTATGACTCAGCAATTCTGATTCCAGCAGCTGGCTTGTTACACCTCAGCCACAGTCTGGTTACCCGTGGAGTAAATACACCCTTCCCTTCAAACACAGCACTGAGTTGGTTTATCAGACATTTTTGTTAATCAGAGGACATCGGGTTACGTGATACCAGGTAGAAGGAATACAGTTAGAAAGGGTTACAAACAAAAGTAAAATACACTTTCTGTTGCATGGTGGCTAAGACCTAACTTAACAAGCTACAGTCTTTGTTCAAAGTCTTTACTGATCTTGTTTTCCCAGAGATTTCAGCCTCCTTGGTTGAAGGGCCCATCTTTCTCAGCTTGCAAGAGCTCTGACCAGGGGTGAAAGTAAGATAAAATACTTACTGGGATGGGGGCCCGGCTCCAGGACCCTGGAAGGGGTGGGGCCTCCGGCGGAAGGAGCGGGGCTGGGGAGGTCAGCCTCACCCAGCCAGCCCTTCAAGGCTGCCCAGTCCATGCAGCCCGGGGCTCTGGTGGCAATTAAAAAGGACCCGGGGCTCTGGCTGGTGCCGCAGTAGTGGCGGCTGGGAGGCCGGGCCCTTTTAAATCGACGAGCCCCAGGGCAGCTGCCACTTTTTCACCCCCACCCTGGCAGCAGTCCTGGCAGGGGGCGGAAAAAGGGGCAGCAACGTTAAAGCATTGCCGCGGCAATGATTTAACGTTGGTTGTGTATGGGCTGGTACCGGCAGCCACTTCTTACCAGTGTGCCGTACCGGCCCACTTTCACCTCTGGCTCTGACCTTTTGTCTGCCCGGTAGTGGATGCCAAGATGGCTTCTCCGCTCTCTTATATCTTCACAAACTTACTGTTTTGTCCCCAGACTAAGGATGACCTCATGCTTTTCTTCCTTCCAATTTCCTTCCTGATATATATATAAATGGAGTTTCCATTGTTTGTTTTTTGGTCACACCTGAGTTAATTTCATTGGAGACACGTAGGTAGCTACATTTCCTCTTGTTTGGGGGGAGAGGGGGAAGAGAGACCCATTTCTCCCTGTGTTTGGTCACAGCCTTTGAAGCATTATATCATTAAGTATCCATATTTCCTCATATAGTGTTAATAAAAACATTCACAATGATATTAATCACCAGTGTGCCATTAACTTTCAGAAAAGACCTCACTTGATAAACTTTTCTAATACAGTAATATTGTATACAATCAGTTGATTCAATTACTTATTTGAGGTTCAGACCTGCTGTCTTTATAGTCCAGATAATGTTTCTCTTGCTGAGGCGAGGACACCATTCTGTCTTCCTCCCTACTTGATGGCTTTGTTTACTTTATAAGTAAATAGACCTTCATTGTTTCTGACTGAGAACCAGGCTGGATAAAGAAACCCAATACATGGCCCATTTGGCTAGGGCATACTGGGCTTATGCATTGCTTGCCAAACACATTTTTGACACGACTTTTTTTTTCTTGTACACAGCCTATGCATGATCATGCATGATTATATCTGATCAGTGAGTTACTAGTTTTCCAGTAATATCTTACATGCCACCTTTCAGATACGGAACTTCAGTAAGTTGGGGTACAGTGAATTGGTCAGGCCAGCTGAAACTTACTCCCAGGTAACAGTAAACCCCTTGCTTGATTATACCGGGATGTTGCTAGGGTCACATAATTCCCAAATCAGCAGCAGTTGTAGCCACTGCTACTGTGTCCTTAGATTGGAGCAATGCTCCTGTGTCTGGTGAAACTGACCTTAGGGCTGCTTTGCCCCAGCATACTGGGAAATCAGCCCCTATATGTTCAGAATAGAAACCTTGCCCTTAAATGACTCAGAATTGGCTCATGTGATAAGCTTCAAACTTTGCCTGTTTTATAGATCTCACGGAGACTTGGAACTTGAGTCATGTTTGTAGACAGCTAGCCCGGTAGTTTTAATTATGAATATTTGGGACCAGGCATTTCTAAAATGAAACCTGAGGTCTGTGCCTTCAAGGCTATGCTGGTGGGGAGTGAGAGGGCAGGATGAAGCCATGCTCCCAGGTCTTTGATATCCTGCCTCCTTATCCTTGGCTAGCTGAGCTGTCATAGTGCTCTGCAACTGATGGGCTGCCTGGGCACTGTCTCCTATCAATCAGCAGCTAGCCCTTCACCTACACTGCCACGTTCACCACAGGGAACACCACTCTGCCCGTATGTCTTTAAATGAAAAGGAGATCCCTCAAAGTTTAATGAACCTTAACTATGGAAGTTACTAGTAATGCATCCATAATATAGAGAAAGGAGATATGTTCACTGCATATGAGAACATTTCAGCCTTTGACTAGACTAGGGGTAGGCAACCTATGGCACGCGTGCCAAAGGTGGCACGTGAGCTGATTTTCAGTGGCACTCACACTCCCTGGGTCCCAGCCACTAGTCCTGGGGGCTCTGCTGCTGGCCTGGGGGACCAGCCACCAACCCCCTGCCTGCCGGGGTTCCATCCACCAGCCCCGCTTAGCCCACTGCCGGCCTGGGGTCCTGGCCAACGGCTCCTGGGGCAGTGAGGGGTGCAGACAGGGCAAGAGGGAGCGCAGCTCAGCACCCCCACCTTAAAAATTGTTCCAGCGCAACTGTACTGGGATATTTTTAAGTCCTGATTTGTTGCTTACATCACTATCACGCCACGTGGAACAGCGCACTGCGTTTGATGTTGAGATTAGACTGTACATGCAAGAACTGGAATCAGAATTTTCTGACAGATTTCCAGCAATTTGGCCCAATGCTTTCTTTTCTAATTAAACCTGAAAAGTTCAACGAAAGCGACTTGGATTTGTCTGTATTTCAGTGGATGGGTGTTGAAGATTTCAAAATGCAGCTCATTCAGTTAAAAAGCTTAGAACTGTGGGCATCAAAGTTTGTAGATCTACAGAGTGCACTTGAAGCTACCGAGAGAGATCCTGGGGCCGCTATTCTGACCTGCTGGACGTCCCTGCCAGTGAAATTTAACTGTTTGAAGAAAATTGCATTTGCAATGCTTTCAGCATTTGGATCCACATACCTGTGTGAACAGGTATTTTCACACATGAAATCTGTCCTCTGTCCCTCCCAGAGCCGGTTAACAACTGATCACTCAGAAACCTGTGTGCAGCTTAAAGTATCCAAATACGTGCCAGACATTGGAAAACTCAGCAAGGAAAAGCAAGGGCAAGGATCACGCTAAACTGATAAGATCTGCATTTTAATTTAATTTTAAATGAAGCTTCTTAAACATTTTTAAAACCTTATTTACTTTACATACAACAATAGCTTAGTTATATATTATAGACTTATAGAAAGAAACCTTCTAAAAACGTTAAAATGTATTACTGGCACACAAAACCTTAAATTAGAGTGAATAAATGAAGACTCGGCACACCACTTCTGAAAGGTTGCAGACCCCTGGACTAGACTATATCAGGGTGGTGAACATTCAGTTACTAGCCACACATCAGGGCAGAGGCTGCCAAAACCATAGCCAGAAAGAAGATGGATTTAAGCAGCACTACATACTGTAAATAATAAAACGTCTACAGTAGAAGGGGCAACATAACCCTATTTGATCACCACCCAGGTATACAGTGTTCCTTTATGTTGTTCAAAGGCAGAGATACAGTATTTATATAATTCCATTTACACCTTTGTTTGTTCTCCCACATCTTTAAGCACTTCTGTTTATGTGAAGCATAGTGAAAGATAAGTGCAGAGTCAGCCATGGTAGTCCACAGAGAGGAGCAAGTCTGATAGGGGATTTAGACCAGAGCCTGCTAGCGGAACAGACATAAACCAGAACCGTGTGTTTCCCTACAGGTGGAGTTCCTGCAGTGTTGGTCATTCCTCAGTATTGTGTTGATATCGGTGGTCTTTCTGTCTGAGCATGCTCAGTTGGCTCATTCTGACATTAGGGTGAACTAAATTCTATTGATAGGTATAAAGAAAAGGAGTACTTGTGGCACCTTGGAGACTAACCAATTTATTTGAGCATAAGCTTTCGTGAGCTACAGCTCACTTCATCGGATGTGTAGCTCACGAAAGCTTATGCTCAAATAAATTGGTTAGTCTCTAAGGTGCCACAAGTGCTCCTTTTCTTTTTGCGAATACAGACTAACACGGCTGTTACTCTGAAACCTATTGATAGGTATATTAACACTAGCACTTAATACTCTGCTGTAGCACTGAATTGAAAAGTGCCAGAAAGTGCTGATGTCTGAGTTCTGCACAGGACGGGACATAAAATCTGGATTTCAAATCCCAGTGTCTTTACTCTGTCCTTATACAAGCAAAATACCCACTGAAGTCAAGATTTGACTTTATCTACTATTGGACATTTGAACTCAGAAAGATAAGCTAGATGAACCTACAAAAGTTAGCATGACATACAGAGAAGGGATAGATCGTGATGGCAAAATCCCACTGGAATTTGTTAGAATGAGGTAATAGTGCCCTCTTCTGGTAATGTTTGGAGTAATATAAAAATATCTGTTAAAGGAATTACGCATATTTGTTGTTTGTTGAAACATGGCTTTCCCCTGGGTTTTAAAGCTAATAGGGATCAATATTAAAAACTTTGCTCCTAGAAGCTGATGTTTGCACTCCTAGGGTAAAATTCTCAGAGGCCCAATGTCTGTATGGAAAATATATACAGAATTGTATATGGATTTACTGTGATTGTGCATGCAAACTGCCATTTGTACACCACTGGCAGTAACTGCATGCTAATTTAGGCATACTGGTATTGAATGAATGGAGAATGTCTACCTACATTCATAATGCTAGGCAAAGGAAACCTTAAAATATGATATGTCTGCAGTGCCCGTTCCACTGGGCAAACGTCTAACCACAAATGAAAAAAACAGTACTGAGATTTTCAAAAATATGAGCCTAACATTCACTTTAGTTAGTTCAGGCAATGGTCTTATTGAACACAACACAACATGCTTACCCTTAAATAGTAGTTGACATCTTCAGAGGACTATACAACTATTAATGAATGCATCCATCCAAGAAGGTAAGTATTATCCCGATTTTACAGAGTTTAGGTTATTAGCCTAAGGCCTTACAGCAGAACTCAGTTCATGACTGCTAATCCTGCGCCTCTTCTACAAGACTACACTACTGTATTCAGGTTCTTACAACAGCCTTGGGTGCAGTATATCTAAGCCAATTCATGCTGCTGTAACATCCCTAACAGCTCTCTAAGATTAACCAGTAGCTAGACTGCTTTTCCTTTAGTAGGATAGCTGCAAGAGTAAGCCTGACATGTTCCGTGAAATTAATAGAATAACTTTTTCTCTTTGGGGAGAGAGTGAACCTACACAGCTGACTATGCAGCCTGTAAATAATAAACATGTTAAAATAAGAAAATCCTGTCTTCCTGAACATAAAACTTTGGGCTGATTGGAACTGCTATGCTTTGGCATCTGAGAAATAATCCCACAATCAGCCAGCAGAAAACGCATTTTATTTGCAGTGTAGGAGCTATTGAAAGGCAGACAAGCCAAAAGCTAGTGTATAAATATGTCCATTGTGTTTAGAATATCTCCTAAACATGATTCTCAATTGTTGCCATAATATTTATTAGTTAATAACTCTAAAGTACTGAGCACACAACACGAAAGGTCTGAGTTTTCAGCCATAATCCTGAATTTTCTTGGGTTTTTTTACAGTTAAGTCAGATCTTCAATTACTTTAAGGCATCATTTTCTGCAGTTCTTATCCACACACTACTGGTATTTCTCCTAAACAGGTGCTGCAGGGATATTATAATTAAGCATTCCTTTAGTGCCCCTTAGTGGTGAATTTACCTTTAGTTATTGTTACACAACGGGGGGACTCTGAGCAGCAAGCAACATTCATACATTTCAGAATGACACCACAGAAATCAGATTACTGTACATGACCTATTGCACAAAAGCCTTCTCTGCAATATTCAGCTACTTTGAGTCATCATGGCCAGTGTTAGACTCGCTAGGGCTCACGGCAGAAGGCAGAAGTCCTGCTGCATGGGACTGCAGCCTGGGACACCAAGCGCCACCACCTGGGGCTGAAGCCAAAGCCTGAGCAACTTAGCTTCACAGTGCCCCCTATGGTGTAGGGCCCTGGGCAATTGCCCTGCTTGCTGCCCCCTAATGCCAGCCCTGGCTTTTATATGCAGCAAAACAATTGTTATGGCGCAGCTGGGCCATGGAGTTTTTATAGTGGGGAGGAGGAGAGGTCAGAAAGAAAAAGATTGAGAACCCCTGATCCAGGGATTTAATTATTCTAGCTATTTGTAGGTCCACCCAAGGTGGCAGGGATAATATCCAAACTGTGGGTGAGCGAAATGGTCCAGTGGCTCTGACTTTCTCTTGAAACTGAGGCACTGTTTTGTTTTTCTTTACGCAGTTGCCTTTTAACCACCCTTACGGGCCTGAATCATAGAGCAGTTCCATTGAATCTACCTTTACCTGGCTCCCCCTGAGCAAGTTATGTGGAACTATCTCAAATACTCTTGTTAACACGGAGAACTACTGAACAGGCTTTATAGCCTGTCATAAATAGAAATCAAGGGTCAGATTCTGCCAGCTGTACACCTCTTGAACAGTTCCTTCTTCCACAAGTAGTCCCTTGGTCACTATGGGACCAGTGCAAAGCCCACTGCAATCAATGGGAGTCTTTGCATTGACTTCAGTGGGCTTTGCTCCTTAGGACCTCACTTGTTCTGAGGTCTCAGAAATAATTGCCCATGGTTTTGATACTAGTTCCTGTAGCATTGTTGGGGGTCTCAGTAGGGCCTGCTACCTTGAATGTAAGTAAGTTAGAATATTAGTATGTACTCTTTTTAGACTGTGCATTCTTCAGGTACACTTTTCTGTTTAGAAAGTGCCACGCCTTTGGGGTACTACTGCAATCTAAATAATCAAATAGTAATAATAATATGGCTTCACAATGAGATAGCACCTTTTATATAAGGATCTCAATTCTTGACACACATTAATAAAAGCCTCCAAACTGGGGGGAAGAAGGGTTTTTCTCTCTCACCTATGCGGTAGATGTAAAATAGAGAAACTGGGGAAACTGAGGTCCAGAGAGGCTTAAGGGACTCATCAAAGGTCCGACCATCACTCATTGCTAAAGTTAAATATAGCCCAGGCCTCCTGACTTCCAGGCCTCTAAGACAGCAGAGTATCTTGCTACCTCAAGTACTTATTCTGGTCCAACATAATTCTTCCTTTTGCCTTCTTCCTTTCCTTGCTAACTATTACTACATTAATATCCTCTTACCATTAACCATTTCTACAACTTACTTTGTATAACATCTCCTGTGGCATCCATTTGCTTAGTTAATTTGGTTTCCACATAGGGCACTTCTGCAATGAATGGTTATCATAACCCTCATGAGTGCTGGCAATGTGTAGCAAAAGTTTTTTTGCATCAGACGTGTTTGTTTCAAGGAGAGAACCTTGCAATAGAGTTTCTGCTTGCACTGGAATAGTTTTCATATTATCATCTTAGATAATTGCCTCATTTTAATGTGGATGAAATGAATAGGTTTGTGGAGAGTAACCATCTGCCTCCTGCTCTGGAGAGGGAGTAAACTACATTGGGTCTATATCCAGTACAACAGATGCTCCTCAGCATGTTGGCACAGCTATGCTGCTGGGCTCATGGATGTGGAAATCCAGGTTCCGGCCCATCTCCTGCCTCCCCCTGTGAAGGAAGGGATGGCATGTACCAGCTCTGCAGAACCTGCTTCCTCTTCTGTGCCCCAAGACGTGGGTAGCTAGTGCAAGGGCCTGGACAACTTTTTTCATTTGGGAGACTGGAGTTTAAACACCACACACACACACTCTCTCTCTCTCTCTCTCTCTGTTGGCTAGCACTTTAATGAGTAGTTTGGTACCATAACTAAATCTCCGTTTTACTAAAGTGTGATAAATGAGTTTTTGTTCCGAACTCAGTGCTTCCTTTATTTATTAATACAATCCCTAAATCTTCAGAGAAGCTAAAGCCCCCACAAGCCTCCAGTTGTCTCTGGCCACACAGTGCATGGGGAGGCGGGGCGGGGGGGGGAGAAGGGGGCGGGCAGGCAGATGCCTTGCAGCCCCCTTAATCCCTTGTGCCACTGTTCAAGCAGGACAAAAATTTGACCCTAAACTCCATCTATAGTTATAAAATGAGAATGTAGGTTTCTAAATACAGAATTAGGTACATAACTTTAGGCATCTAAGACTGAAAACTGGGCTTAGACAGATCTCACTGTCCCACAGCTCCCCATAGAGAGGGAAGAAGGGTACTGATTAATGCATCAAGCTGTAATCCAGTCTCTCACTTGTGCTCCATCAGCTGCCACTGTTTGGAAACTCCTGGACACGGTATTGAATTCTTAGCCTGGCCTCCCTCCCAGCACCCCAAAAGTGCAAGTGGATGTGGTGCAAGAATTTAAGGATCATGAATAGAATGTGCGAGAGTGTTTATAACTAAAGATGTTCCTCACAATAATATTTGGATAACTGACCCCTGCATGCATTTTCCCCATCAATGTGTGAGCCTTGCCCTTCTGCTGGGATGGGAAGACAACCTAATCTGTCAGAATAGCCTGAGAGAGCGTGTTTGCAATGTTGCTCATTTAGCACGACTGTATCACTTTCTGAAATATGTATTGCAGCCATTGTCAAGGCCAACCCCATCAGCTGCTCGCCCAGTAAGCACTCCTCACTCCTACAGCTCTTTTACATTGTTGCCACATAGTAATATATCTCAAATAAATATTTTGGGCAAGCTGCCACATAAAATTCTTTCTGTTGCGGGTGGTCCTTAAGAACAGTAGGGTCCTGTCAGTATTACCAGTCTTGATAATAGTGTTTACAACATTGGGATTCAAGGGTTTCGATTTTTTTGTACTGTGCTCTAAATGGCTTGTCTAGACAGATTTGCAGTTCCAATCTCTTTAAAAGTAAGACTGTGATTTAGTGCTATGCCACTGATATACTCAATCAGTGGATTACATCGTTATTGTTAAAAGCAATTGTGCCCTGAATGGCTTCTTTTTTCCTTAATGTAGTACTCTTGGTGACTGGCTGCACTTTTTGTTACCGAAACAATGTCCCCTTTGCCTGTACAAACATGCATGAGGCTAATTCAATAACTGAAATGTTTTGTAAGTAAGGGTTGTTCACATTTTCAAGACTGTGTATTACATTTTTAGGTCAGTAGACCAGACTCAGTAGAGCCAGTCAGCATTTCACTCATTAACTGAGAGCAGGAGCTATCAAAGGCCACAATCTTACTATTAAGGGAAGTCTGTCCAGATAAAATAGTATGGCCTAGACTGATTTTGTCCAAATTGAGACACTTTAATGGGTTCTCATTCTCAGCAAGTGCTGAGCACCCACCCTGTGGAAGTAAGGGCCCTTTAAAATGCCTCAATTTGGACACCCAGGATTTAAGGCACCCAAGATGACTAATGACTTCGTGATTGTGCATACAAACACACATTCTTGTTTACCCATGTTTCTTAAAACTACCTTTTTTTTTTTAAACCTTATTTTCTTCTTGTCATATGCCCACCTTATCTAGCTTTCTATTTTCGTTCTGCTTGGGTAACAAAACTAGATTGATCATTTTCACTTTTGAAACTCAATAGGGAATTTGCCAAATATCCAAATTTTTCTAATTTAAATCCTATCTGCTAGAAGCAAATATTTCTTCTTGCATTATACACTCCTGGAGAACTTGATATGTTAATTTTATTGATGCTCTAGTCACTTCCTGAACAGGTCACTCAATTTCCCAAAAATATCCATTTCTGTCTCACCCTTTTCCAGCAGCATGTGTGTGGGGGCGGGTCCTTGTGTTACTGAATAAGGCAGTATTTGCTTTACCAACAAGCAAAAAACACTGTCATCGTTAGAGGAAACTGAAGGCCTGAGTGATAATGCAGTGTAGACTTTCCCAGGGTCTCAGAGCCTGGGCTCCAGCCCAAGCCCAAATGTCAACACTCCTATTTTTAGCCCTGTAGTACCAGCACAAGGCAGTTGACCTGGGCTCCAAGACTTGCTGCAGGGATTTATTTGTACAGAGTGTAGACATACTCTGAGGCTGCAGTCCTGCAAGCATTTAGGCTTTGTCCTCACTGAGGAAAAAAGTATGTTATCTCATTAGCTACCTCGAGGAATAATCCTAAAGCAGCTTGGAGTTTTCATATAGGTTAGTAGATCAAATTAAAGGCGAAATGCACCATTGAAGTGAATACAGAGCATCCATTGACTTCGATGGGTCAGGATTAGACACTAAAACACAGTCCCATTGCTCACATGAGTAAGCCAATGGGCCTACTCACGTACATAAAACTAAGCATGTATATAATTACTTGTGGCTTTAGATGGCTGTAGGGCTAGAGAAAGAATATTATTTATTTCCTTATCTTGCCCAGACTTAATTTGATATCTCAAGAGAGAGAGTGTGTCAGTCAGTCTGTCCCCCTCAATTGTTGAATTGAACAGGGGATTTCCCAAAGTCCTATAGGCTTTGGCTCACATGTAATATTTATCATGTATTGTTTGGTTTATTGTAAAGCTGTACAAGTAGCATACTTTAGAGAATATCTTTTAATCTATATAAAATGGTAATTTATATTACATTATATTTATATATTTATATCCCTTCCTCATTTTTTCAAACAAAGTTAATATGTATAACACCAGTGTCTCACTGCCAGTTGCAGATGTTTTTTATACTGGGTGTGAATATTCAGTAGTTTATATTCTATGAATTGTTTAACACAACTATGAAACAACCAAATAAGTAATGTAGAGAGACTGTTTAATTTACAAACTGAGGAAGTTCAATGGGCATAAAATGTAGGAAACATTTTCCATATATCAGGGTACTCAGAAAGACAGACAAGGTATTCAGTTCCAATGTACAGTATGTGAATTTCATAAACAGGAGAAACATTCATTTTGGGTTGTGTTATGATATTGTGTAACATTTTCAAAAGCACTTATGTCCCAGCTCCTCAAAAGTAATTAGGCTCTTAACTGCCACTGAGGGGAGAAAGGATGACCCAGCAGTTGGGGAGACATAGGAGACCCATGTTTAATTCCTTGCTCTGCCATGGACTGCCTGTGTTGGACAAGTCACTTAGGCTGTCTATGCCTTAGTTCCCTATCTGTAAGGGATCCCAGAGAAGATAGAGACTGCTAGAATAATATCACCCATTGAAACATCATGAAATGATGCCCCTATGACTGAGCTGGTCACAGAATACATGGATATAGAACTGCCATTGAAATCAGTAGCTAGGAGCCAACATACCTTTGAAGATCTGGGCCTAAGTGACTTCGAAGTCCTAATGGGACTTAACAGCTAAGTCATGTAGGTGCTTTGGAAAATGTCTCTCTAGACTTTTTTTTAACAGTTATTAAGCACCCTACATATAGTACTGTTTTTAATTAAATTTCTCACTTGTTTTTCTTCACAAAACAGCAGAGTGATCTTTTAATACATAGTGCCTTTTGTACAACTGCTATCTGCATTCCTAAAACTTTGGCAAAACTTTTTCTGGAGTTAGAAATTCAATTCTACTAACCCCAAATCTCTTACTGAAATGTAACTATTCCTTTCAAGAGAAGTCCAAACAATGGGAGATGCCAAAATTCATAGCTAGTACTCTCATGCCTTAACTGTGTTTCTGCTGTTCTTAAGGAATCTGACTCACTTTTCTCTCAGTGTTTCATTTTCAGCAGTCAAAGTAGGAAGGACCTAGCAGTGTTGCCAAGTGTCACAATTGTGGAGTTTCCTCTATGGTTTTGGGGGGTTGGCTCATGGTTTTTTGGAATGCTTTGGAGTTGGCAATCCTGACCTGGGTGACCTATTACTACCTTAGCCCCTGATCCTGCAAACCCTTATGCACATGCGTAAATTTAAGCATGTGAAATAGCCCCACTGAACTCAGTGGAATGACTTATTTATATAGAGTTACTAGCATGCTTCTGTGAGGCCTTGCTTTACAATTTCCATAGAACATAGTTCGTTGTACCTTACAGGAGGTGTGGTGGAGGTGAAGAATGCTCATTGTTTCCTGGAGGTTGAAGTAATTATTTTAATGATGATGTTCAGTGTGAGAGGGGTTGAAAATAGATATTAGTATGTAAACGTCAGAATCAAGTATTTCTAAACACGTATGTGCACGCGCACACACACAAACACCATAACATGTAGTATGCTTTGCGGTGTTCCCTAATGTGCCTTTGAATGAAGATTCAGAACAGTGCATAATTTGGTTTCTGTGCTGACATATGCGGAGAGTTAGGATCTTTCCTGTCTCGTCCTTCTGATGTAAGTCAGACTTACAATGAGATTTTAACATTGTATTTTATGGCAAGGAGCTGCTATGCTGTACTATGTCAGTGCATTGGCAGTATCTGGCATATGTCATTATACAGCTTTTTGTCACATGGCATCTTAAAGGAACTGCAGGTGTCATTAGGATCTATTTAGTGGTTGAATTAAGTGGGAGCACAGCTTTACCTCCTATCTTGTTTACACTACAGGGACATCCTCACATCACATTTGGCCAACAAATGCAAATATATATTCACTCCTGCTGGTTTAAATAAGACTTCTGATATTTGACTGTTTCTTTATTGAATAGCTTTTTGGAACGCACAAACAAAACAACGTTGCAAAGTGCAAAGATTTTCACTTCCTAATTCTACACAAAATAAAGAGAAGTTCTGAATGTGTAATGTTTTCCAAATAACTATCTAGATTCAAAGTCTTCACCTTCAGCTTTCATCTTCCTACAAACACAGGAATAGAAGTTACCATACTGGAGGTCCACTTTGTCCAGTATCCTGTCTGACAGTGATTCATATAAGATGCTTTGGAGGACTCCAAAGCCCTTTCCACTAATAAACTCTGTTCCAGCAAACTTCCAAAGCCCCTATGCACAGATTCCCTCCAACGTCTAAAACCTCTTCCCACTATCTCCTCCTCCTCTAGAAAAATCTCTGTGTCCTACCACAAAAATCCAAAGCCCCTTCACAGATCAGGTGAATCTTCCTAAAAGCATCAAAGCAAACAAACCTATGTTTGGAAATAATGCAAATTGTCTTATTTGTAAACATTAAACAGCTGTAGCTACCCACCATTTGCAAGCTCAGTTTAAAGAAGCAAAAGCAGCTGTAGCATCCCATCTCTCTGTAACTGATCCAAAGCCCATTGAAGTCAGTGGCAAAACACTGACTTCAATGGCCTTTGGATCAGGCCCTTAGCAAACTTCTTCAGTAAGCGTGCTGGGCCAAATTCATCCAGAGCTGAATTTAGACCCCAGAATTATAGTGTATGAAGCTAGGATTCACAATTTCACATGGTCTAAAAAGTTGATTTTGTTAGGGCCTCTTCCAGTTCCTTTTCAGGTAAGTCGAAAATGTGTTCAGGAACACCTCTTGAAGTCTGTCACTGTGGAATACCCACAACGGAATGAGCTGCACGATGCATGCCTTACAAACAGTGGAACAAAAAGGAAAACAAACAAACAAAAAGGGGAGGGGGGTGTTAAAAAAAAGTCATTACAGGCAGCTATAAAGAAATCAAATCAGTGTTCATGTAGGTTATAATAATTAGCATTGAAAACTTTTGTGATACTGCTACAGTCAATATTTCAGTGGGGGGAGGGTTTTTTTTTTTTCAGTTTCCAACTGATGGAATCTACTCATATCAGTGCTTGTACCTAACTCCCACTACGGTTAATTGGTGACATATATAAGCATCAACAATTCACAATCAGCATTAAGCCTGTACAGAATTTTTCATTTGGGGCCTGATCCAAAACCCCATGAAATCAATGGGAAGACTCCAGTTGACTTCAATGGGCTTTGGGATCAGTCCCTGGGAGCCCTGTAATAATTATTAAATTTAATTACCAAGATCTCATGGGCTAAACAACCAAATGTCTCCTCTCCAACAGTTACATACATCAGTGATTCTCTAACAAACTCCTCCGCAGTCTTTGTTATGAGATTGGGTTTTTGGTACATTGTCATTGGAGTAGAAACAGCAAAAGGAGCCACCACCTGAAATAAAAGATCATTATTGACAATAATTAGTGCCTTTCATTTAGAAGGGTCCTTAACACATTATAGAAGGTATATGGAGCATCAGTGAAAGGGCAGCCACCTCTCGGGTGGAGTGAGGAGAGGAAGCTTTTGTTTCACAACAGTGAGGAGGAAAATTTAGCAGGGACACTGGGCCACCCAACGCTTCCACACGGGTGTCCAGCACTTCATGGGATTGGGCTCTGTGACTGGACTTCAAATATTCATGAAAATGAAGGCAAATAACAAAGATACTATATCACCTGTATGATAATTCCCTTTGCCTTATATTCTGCTTGAAGTGCTTTGGAAAATGTGCATACAAAAGCCTAGAATAACAAAATTGAATAAACTTAGTCATAAGGAACTGAAATTACTTGTGTGCACACATGCATGCATGTACACACATACCCCTTACCAAAATGACCCAACTATCATCCAAGCTAGAGCACAAACATGTCTGCAAAACCTAGCAATGAGTTATTTAGTGCATCCACCTGCTGTACCACATTTAGAAAAGGAGGGCCTGAATCTGATCCCACAGGATCTTCTACACAGAAAAAGTTGTACCCATATGCCAGCACAAGTCAGACATGAAACAAGCGCTAGTGTACAAGGGACTCAAAAGTATCCCAGGTTATGAAAATGCAGTTTTGAGGATACAGTGGTAAAAAAGCCTGAGCTGTGTTTATACCAGTTGCTAGCACAGGTGCAGTTGTACCATTGCTGGAATATAACACATTCTTCTTTTGACACATGTGCTGAGACATCCACCCCACACCAAGCCTGCAGAGGGAAATTAGGCCAATAACCTATAGGCTGCACCTGGAGGAAACCTAGGGTGTACAAGGGCCTACTTGCAGATAAGTCCAGCTCGGGGGAGGAGCTGGGCAGGATCTATAAAGAAAGGAAGGAGGTGGGTGGGGTGGGTAACCTGCAGTTGCATTTCCTGATACAAGGGTAGGGTTGCCAGGCATCTGGTTTTTGACTGGAATGCCCGACTGCTAAAAGTCTGGTCGGCAGCACAGTGGGGCTAAGGCAGGCTGCCTGACATGGCTCCACACGGCTCCCAGAAGCAGCCGGCATGTCTGATTCCTAGGCACAGGGGCAGCCATGGTGGCTTTGCATGCTGCCCCTGCCCCAAGCGCCGGCTCTGCAGCTCCCTTTGGCCAGGAACTGCAGCCAATGGGAGCTGCGGGGGTGATGCCTGCAGGCGTGGGCAGCATGCAGAATCCCCTGGTTTCTCTGCCTAGGAGCCAGATATACTGGCCATTTTCAGGAGCCACCTGAGGTAAGCGCTGCCTGGCCAGAGCCCCCACTTTGAAAAAATCCTTCCTGCATCCCAATCCCCTGCCCCAGCTTAGAACTCTCTTCTGCATCCCATCCCCTCATCCCCAGCCCTGAGTCCTGTCTCACACCCAAACTCCCTCCTGCACCCTGCCAGCAGGTTTAAAACAAATAAAAGGAAGTTCTTCCTCACTCAGCACACAGCGCACTATGGAACTCCTTGCCTGAGGAGGTTGTGAAGGCTAGGACTATAGCAGGGTTTAAAAGAGAACTGGATAAATTCATGGAGGTTAAGTCCATTAATGGCTATTAGCCAACCCCCTATCCCAGCCCAGTGAGGGTGGAGGAGAGCAAACGATGGAGGGAGAAGGGATGGAGTGAGCAGGGGTGGGATCTCAGAGAAGGGTCAGGGCAGGGGTGAGTTCCCAGGGCAGGAGTTGGGGCAAGGGTGTTTGGTTTTGTGCGATTAGAAAGTTGGCAACCCTATACAAGGGGGAAGAGTGGGAAGCTGCAAGGAGAGAGTAGGAAGCAGTCCAGGGAAGAAGCAGTAAGGGCTGGAAGAGTAAAAGCCCAGAGCTGCTGGGTTGAGGGTCCCTGGACTGGAACCCAGTGTAGAGGGTAGGCCCAGGTTCCCCTACCAGCCACTGGAGGAGTGGCACAGACCAGGCAGTGAGGAGCAGACTGCACCTGGGACAGTTTGCCTTACAGTACCTTAGATAAGGGGAGAACTGTAATGTGAGTTTACTGGCAGGCTAAGCTATGAAGAGGAAAGTGCCGCAGCTCCAGGAGCATGAGAGGCTAGTGAGTGAGTGAGAACAACGACTGACTGAGTAACTACAGGAAGGGTTTTAAGACCAGATAGCAGAGCTAATTCCCCATCGGAGCCACAAGGAGGCACTGCCAAGTGGTGAGTAGTGCAGTCGCTGGGCCAATGCACTTACAGGAGAGTAACCACTGATTCCACTCGAGTTAGTCCCAATTTACTGTTGTGAGTGAAATCTGAATCAGGGCTGGAATTTGGACATATTTGTATTGCTGCTGTTCAAATGTCTTGCCAAAAATCATGAGTCAGGCCCCATAACATCATGAGCCTGGCTTACAAATAATTAGACTTTTAAAAACGGTACGTTTGGCAGAGGAAAGAGAGATAGATACTTTCTGTTGCTTGATCCTTTAGTGTTTTAGTGTTTCCAGGCTTCTCTCCACACCAGAAGGGCTAGAAACTTGGCTTTCATTTTTAAAAAAAAGTAGTAAGAGTCTCACATAATCTCAGGTTTCAGAGTAGTCTTATGACTTCAGGAGCTGGGGCATGGAGACACACCAAATATCAAGTGACTCGGCAACACTGAGTCGTTCATCAGTAATTAGATGCACAAAATCAGTGTTGAAGATAATGCTTTCTGGTGCTTTTTAGATATTATGCAGAGGGCAACTGGTGTTTTACACCTCAATATTCTCATTCCAGCATCTGAAAATATACTATGAGCAGTGAGAGGAAAGGTCCCTTTTTAAACTGGAACTAACTATATAGTGGTAGAAGATAAATCATTTGTATGCTTTTTTTGGCCCATAATGCCATTTTAATCCCTAAATAGAATTGAGGTTCACTTTATTTAAAAAATTAAAATCACCAAAAGGCTAGACAGCTGAATGAGCCATTCTAGGCACCAGAGAATAAGGGTTGCATTTTGTGTGTGTGATTCTCAAGTAGAGGCTGGTAGACAGGCCCTCTGAAAAACAAGAGAAGGGATTGGAAAAAAACCTGAAAATTAAAGATAGACGAGTGTTAGCCTTTTAGTTCCTCTCCATTTTCTGTCACATATTGCAGTGCTCTTTATCTTGCAACAGTGACAAGAGCCAAATTCAAAAACTCTGAAGTAGAGAAGAACCCAAGCCTGGAAGTGTGGCTCTGGATTGAGATCCATATTTCATGGACCCAAATTGCAAAATTAAGATCCACAGATGAATCTAGATCCCAATGTACCCATAGTTCAATATTGTTCCTGTCGGGACCATCTCTAGTCTGGAAACTTTGGGCCTGATTATCTGCCTTGCACCTTGTATAGTATGTTACTCCTGTACAAACTGAGCAAAACTGGGTGTAAAATACTATCAGATCAGAATTCTCCACTCATTTACATCAATGGTAACATTTTTACACCCACTTTGCACAGATCAATGACTATGCAAAGTGCAAGTAGAGATGACGGATGGTTTGGTTTTTAGGATACTAGCCTAGGACTTGATCTGGGTCCAAGTCCCTGCTCCACCACAGACATCCGTGTAACAATGGGCACGTCACAGCCTCTCTGTGCCTCGGTTTCTCATCTATAAAATGGGGATAATAGGGAAATGCTATCTTACAAGTTTCAGAGTAGCAGCCATGTTAGTCTGTATTCACAAAAAGAAAAGGAGTACTAGTGGCACCTTAGAGACTAACAAATTTATTTGAGCATAAGCTTTCGTGAGGTACAGCTCACTTCATCGGATCTTGTGAGTATTAATATATTGGAGTGCGAGGTTCTCAGATATATGGTCACTGTTTCCATAATAAGTACCTAAAAAGAGACATGTCACTCGGTCATCAGAAATTTTTAGATAATGCTGACCACGTTTTTTTCAATCTAAAAATATTTTATTGAATTTGATTTCACTTTTGAGTAGAGCCATGAGAAACTCAGGCAACCAAAAAACCCCACCTAAAAACTCAGGTTTCAATGTAGCTGAAACTTGGGCTAGATTTGTGTGAGTTTTGTCTGGGTTTTGAGGGAGCTTGGGTGGAACGTCACCCAAAGAAGAGCTGAGTTTCAGCATTTTATGGTTTTGAATGGAAATCATCAAAGTGAACCCTATCAGTATGAAGTTAAAATTTTGGGGGTTTTAACTCAAAGTGAAGCCTCCAAATGAAACACAGGCAAGGCAACCCCTACCTGCTGATGGTGGGGCGGCTGAGTGAGGGAAACTGGGGGGCCGACCCTGCCCACCCTCCCCCACCACGCATCTCCCATCTCCATCCTTCCACTACACAAAATTTTACCCTCCACAAAATCTGTCACATTTTGTGCATCTTCAGTCTTGAGTACACCAGTTAGCTTGTCCCTACAGAAGTTCACCATTGCCCTATTCTCTGCCTTAGTTTAGAGGGATACTATGAATATTGTGGTGGTGGTGGTGTTTAATTGCATCTGAAAAATATCAATATTATTAGTCAGATTCGCAGCTAGTGCATTGCTTCCATAGACTTCAATGGAGCTACACTGATTTACACCAGCTGAGGTGTAAAACATTTCAGCAACACTGATTTACAAAGCAATATGAAAGACTTACTTTAGAAGCTGAATATATAGTATATAATGGACAAGGAAAGGTGCCCAAACCAGAAGAAAGGTTCAGAATAATTCCTTTTCGTCTGAAATTCAAATTAAATTGTTAAATTAAATTTTCCTTTTGCTATATTACAGTAGGATCTGGGTCCTGCACAAGATTAAAACTGCAGTCTTTTCCTCTAGAAGGCAGAACTTTTCTATTATACAAACAGAATAGGCTACATTCTCAAAGAGAGTCTTTAGAGCTTAATTAGGCACCAGCAAATACACAGACAGAAAATTGTAGAAGTGTAATTTAAGTGAATAGTGCAACTGGAACCATGGGGGATTTTGCTCATGGTGTTTTACATCTGAGCATGAATATTGTCAGATATTTGAAAAATTCAGAGAAAAGAATTTATGCTTATAACTGCTCCTTAACCAAACCATTCCTCTTCCTACTTCCTTCATTTGTGCCTTAATTTTCCCTATACGCAGTAAAAAGCATCTCTCAGCTATTTTCATAATAACCAAAGGGAAAACTAGTAAAAGATAAAAGCTTGTCTTTATTGTTGCTGAAACAAAAGTTTACTGTATCCTAAAATAAAAATTTTCTCCTCACCCTTTTTAAATTCTAACAGATGGAAATTTAATTATCAAAATTATGTCTTAAATATATGTTCCCTTGAAACAGATAAGAAAAGGAACCCTTTACTCATGGAGCTGAATTAATTGCTCTTAGTAAATCCAGTTATTGTAACTTATCTTTAACACTTAAATACTATTATTCCAAACTCTACAGCTACCTTTAAAAAATACTTATGTGCGTAAAGACATTTGCATGCTTAATTAGACTCATACAAGGCAGGTTTACATATGCTATACAAGCATATCTTTTTTGTAAGCTTAACCCAGTATATTACATCTTCTGATCTGCCTTATATTTTACTTTTTTGTTACAGTTCCTACCAGTTGTTCACACAGCAATGGGAGAAATAAATTATACTGAGCATCGACACACCGGAACTTGAGTAGTTATTGCAGAACTAATTGGAGCTAGCAAGTATTTGCTATAATTAGAACCCACAGAAAGCTTAAGAGAAAAAATGTAGTTTTACCTTGGCTCCATTTGTTTCAAAATTATCTGTGTCATCTACAAGAAATAAAACGGCTATGAGTTACATTCCCTCTCCCTGTGCTTTGTGTCTTTTTTTTATGTTTTTGTTTTGTTGTTGTTTTTTTAAAACAGAGAAAATGTGCTAACACCTTAAGTTCTTTAAGAGTACGGGGGGTCTGAGCCAGAGCAGGTAGGTTAAAAAAAATACTTTGAAATTTTGGGGAAAGACTAGAAATTTTACTGGCACAGATTAGAACACATTAAGTTGAATTGTTGACCAAAGTTTCCAAGGGTCAGTTTGATATGCAATGTTCTCAGCTTATGCAAATCTTCTCCAAACTATCTGAATTTCATGAGTCTGTAATATTGGATCAAATATCTCAATCTGTTTCTTGGTATTTCAGCATTTCCACTTCTGGTACCAACTAGGATCAGAAAGTGCAAAAACACAATGTTTTTCCTTATCTTTTCAACTTTTTCAAGCCGCAGCATAAAAGCTTTAGGTTCATTTTGAATTTCAAAGGTTTGTGTTGGATCTTAAATATTCAGTCACCCATCTCTATCACTCTAACCCTGTTTTAGCAAAGCACTTAGTTATGTGCTCAAGTCCATCCCTATTTAGTGAAGGAAGCACTTATGCACATGCTTAACATTAAGTATGGACTTGAGTCCCTTTGAACTCAATGGGACTCCTCAGTGTTCGAAGACCTTACACATGTGCTTAGCTTTTAAGGAGAAGAGCCTTGATAGACAACTTACAAAGAAAGGAAAGGCTAACACTGTAAACTAGTGCAGATAAACATACTGGTGCTTAGTTCCGGTCAGTAGCGTGAAGGGGGTGAGAATGTGCATTCGGGGGTTTAAGCCTCATTTTCAAATTGGAATTTATGGACGAAAGGATGGAGCCATTTCGTGTCCGAGTGGGTGAAGGGAGAAGGTGCCAGTCATAGTGGACAAAGTGGAAAAAGGTCAAGAGATGAGTGGCTGGAAGGCATCAATATGGAAATTTGCCATGAAGTTTCACTGGAACAAGGAGGGCAGAAGAGAGAGACTACAGTATCAATGAAAGCAGATGCCACAAGGGACATCCTGCCCCTATCCAATACAATGGCAAAAATCCCATTAAATTCACTGGAGCCAGGATTTCACCTCAGGATGTTTAGAGCTTGCAGGAGGTCAAGAGCTTACATATGATCAGGACAAAAATGAGAAACCAGCAGAAACATTTGAAGAGAGGATGGATCTAATCAGAGACATGATTAATTCTTGTACCAACATTTGGAATAGACTGAAGGGGGCATGTGGCTTTGTGAGAGGCCAGAGAGGTGGAGGTTGCAGTAATTAGGGGAAGGCATCATCCAGGCTGAGAAAGGGAATTATTGTGGTGGAGGGGTAGAGAGGAATTGGCAGATTTTATGGAAGATTTATAGAAAGAAATGGCAGAAATAAATAGTTTATTTTAGTTGAACAATATGAAAGGATTTATACATCAAACCTTGAAGAAGAAATCATTTGCCTAACCAGCTAACATGGCTTATTTTGGCTTGTCCCACTTCTACACACTTAAATTTAGACTTTTAGCTGTCCCCCCCCCCACAAGAATTATTTTGGGGTTTGTGCTCTATTTTAAAATCCAGACACCTTTCAAGAAGAGAGATTCTTTGGTAAGCAGTCAAAGCAATTGTCAGAGCATAGCCTTTGAGAAAGTATGTGGTGTGATCAAAGAGGCCAAACTGTGGGAGGTAGGTATGTTAGAGAGGGGGAGGAAACTCTCAACAATTAAAGAGGAAAGTCTGTCGATAAAAGCCTCTCATGTCATGTTTATAAAGATATTAGCTAAGGTTGAGATGAACTATGAAGCATTTAGTTGTAGCTCAGGTTAACATGTTGCCCCAAACAGCAGAGCAACAAACCTTAATCAGAGCTGGGGAGGTGGTGAAATACTAACTGTGCTTGAAAGGGAAGTAGCTAATCAAAATTAGAGCTGGCCAGAGAACAGTTTTGTTTTGAAACAACTTATGAGGTTTTGAAATCTGTCTTCAAAAGGTTTGTTCAATCTGCAATGAATGTTTTCACAAGGTGGAATTGCATCACATCCATTTTTGAAGCAAAAAAGGTCAGATTTTCAATCTCTCTCTCTCCGACCAGTGTGGACAAGAAGCTTTCCTGTCAAAGGTTTTGTCAAAATTGTTACCTTTTTGCAAAACGTTTTGGTTTTTGCCACAACAGCCTATTTAGACAACCAAAAATAGTTTGTTGAGAACTTTCTGACCAGCTCTAGTCAAAATGTTTCACACGTAGCAGAACCTAGCAGGTTAATTAGACTCCTAAAATAATGCTTCCATTATGGCTCAGGATGAGCAGCTAAGAAGCCAGCCAAAATGCAAGGAGATAAGAAAACTCATTGTCACTGTTTGAAACAATATCTTTCTCTGGTATAATACATTTATTTCTTTATACACTGAATGTGTGTTGTACATACCTTGGTAACAGAGATAATGTTGCAGTTGATGAGGTTCTGTTGAAAACAAGAAAATAATGCAAATTTAAACACATTTTGAGGGGTCACTTAGCTGGCATTTATAACATGAGGATTCAGTTTGCACAGACTTCTAACAGAACATCCAGGGTGAAAAGTAATTCAAAAGGAGGGTGCAAAAATGCATGCATATTTACCAAGATTGTACATGCAAATAACTATTTTCCTGCACAATTATCCATTTGTCATTGTATGTTCATTTGTAAGTATGTTTAGTTAGGCCCCAGTTCTCCTCCCACTGAATTCAACAGTGCAACTTCCACAGACCTCAATGGATGCAGGATCTGTCCCTTAGTAAATGGAACCTCCGTCCCTAATTGTTACATTGCAAGAAAAAACAACAGTACTACAACGTAATCCTACCTCATCTGTGTCTGCTCCATTTAGGAAACGGCATGGAAGAGAATTATGAAGCATTCCAACATTGTTAACTAGTCAGGAGGGAAACAGAACAAGAAGAACTATATTTGGATGAAGTGCATAGTTTAGCTGGTTAAACAAAAGGTTTCTCCTTAAGATGCTTTTAAGCTATATGTGAAGAGAAATGCTACGTTAGTGACCCATCTTCTTCCCACTGAAACCAAAGCCATTGATATTGACCTCAGTAGAAGCAAAACCAGGCTATTACTGGATTTTTTTAATTCATTAAAGGATACTTAAAAAATACTTTGTTCCTATTCATATCACTCCAGTTAGCTTTAACAAAAAGTTCATTTCTAGCGGCTTTCAGGTTCAGTGCAAGAATTCCACACAGCTGTAAAACAAATGCTGAAAATGAATTCATTGAGACTAAACAGGCAGAGTTACCACATAAAATGGATACTACTCAGCAGGTGGTAGATTGGCTTAGATGGTAAATAAATTACTGTACCCTATTAGAGAAATAGGGAACCCAGAGAGGGCCTTGATTCACCTCTACAACCTGTATAATAAACAACCAAAACCAGTTTATTAAGCAAGTGCACACTTAGTTTTAATAACATCTGCATGTTAAAACCAGCTGTTAGTGTCATATACACCATGTTCTAAAACAAGTGATGCCAATTTGTAGTTCCATAGTAAGCTGTAATTACTTAAATGCATTTGTATTTATATAATGTATTATCAAAATACTCTTCAATTAATGGGTCTAATTAACTTACCCAAAATGCCAATTTCTAAGCCTTGAAGACTTTCTTCAATATTCTCATATATGTAATCTTTTGTAAAGTCAGCTTGTATGATCTTCACATTTCTACCTGTGGCCTGTTCTGTAATTAACAACACAAAATGTCTTTATATATAAATAGAGAGAATTGCAATCGGGAGGAATGAGCCAAAGAACTTGGTTCACCCTTTTGTATTGCACTCTGTACTACATGCAGCTGTTTCAACTCCCTTGCTTTTTAACAGTAATCAAAATATAAGCAAAAGGCACTTTCTGTAACACATTTTTTAAGGAAAATGTAGGGTCAGTTTCTGCCCTGAAATCTGTGGGAGCGCTGCCCAAATATCAAGACAAAATTTAGCCCCCTAACTATAAATAATGCAAAACTTCTAACATTTCCCCCGATTATTTTAATGTTTATAAGAGAAGGGTTGCAATTTATTGAAAAAGAACATGCTGACAGATCTTTGATGTAAACTCTGTTTTATACAATTATTTAAAAAGTTTGCTTCTTTGTAAGATGAACATTTTAACAAGCAGAACTGGACTTGGCATTTTGGGCGCAGGTTGTGAAACAATATTTTGCTGCCTCCCTCTGAAATATAGCCTATTTGTGTTATTCATAATCACACCACTGTAAAATGGGTCAGCCTAAGGATTTTGGGAAGTATTATTGAGGCAACTCTTTGGGCAACACCTCAACTTTGACTCATTTTACATAAAAGGGAAATGGGAGAATCTATAATCTCTCCCCCTCCCCAACACCTACCCCTCCTCCTGCAAAAGTGGAATCCAGCTGCAGAATCCTGTCTCTGAGTTGTTTGGTTTATATCCTGTTTACATTTTCAATGCTGTCTTCACATAGAAGAGAGGCTGACTGACTGACTTCACAAATGAAAGCTGAAATTCTCTGTTGGAGAGCTCAAATTATAACTCTGCTAACAAGGGGGCTCACATGAGAAATATTTACTACTAAACCTGCTTTCAGGTTTCATGATCATCTTGAACCTCCGACCAGGTTTGTTGAAAGATTTGCTAAGTGAATCTAGGACCAGTTGAAAGGCTTTCTCCTCCTCCCTTTCTTGAACGGTGATCTGAACACACACATTTGTCAACAATGGAAATGCAGAGACCATTTCAGGTGCACACAGACTCCAGAAAGTCTAGGAGCTTCCTTCGTTGAAATGGAAACTGATTCTATAGCTATACGGAATTGGACTTTGTATCTAACTTTCCTATGTGTTTCTTTTATGTCACCTGCTAGTGTCATCAGAGCTTGGCCTTTTGGTGGGGGGAGAAGGGAGAGACCCTAATTTCCCCAGAAATTGCAAGCTTCTAATTCCACTTCAGTTATCAGCATATCTTCAGATTTGGCAAGAGCTTGCTTCTTCTGTACATCTGAGCTCTGCTTGGGGCAGGACAGCAGGGAGGCTGTCAGGAAGCCAATTATGGCTCCGTGATTCTGCGGGCCAGACTGTGCCAGGCCTGGCATGAGTTAGAGAACCAGTGTTATGGAGTGGAGCAGAGCTCCAACCTGTTCCCTCCCTGCCCCCGCCCAGTATGCTGTGGAGTGAAAAAGGCTGGTGCAGGAGCCAGCTCCATCAGGTTTGTGCCAGCTGAATCCCTGCACCTGAGTAGCACAAAGGAGCCTGAGCTAATTGCAGAATCTAGCCCTAAATGTACAGGGAAAGACTCCAGCAGCAGCACTTTTCCTCACTACAGTGAAAGTCTCGGGCAGCATGGAGCTGATAAAGCCTTTCTCTGCTGCCTCCCCTCTTCCGGAACCTTTCGCTGACAGACGTAGCTGCACACCATAGTGTGGAAAGGGACCCTGGCAACTCTGGTCAGCACTGCTGACCAGGCCATTAAAAGTCCATTTGGCCACAGCGGGGCTGGCTGGCTGGCTCCCTGCCAGGGTCCACGCAGCTCCCAGGAAGAAACTGGCATGTCCCTCTGGCTCAGGAACGGCCCTGGGGGCTCCACGTGCCTCTGCCCTGAGGGTCTGGGAGCCACCTAAGGTAAACACCGTCTGGAGCCAGCAATCCAAACCTCCTCCGGCACCCCAACCCCCTACCCAAGCTCAGAACCCCCTGCTGCACCCAAACTCCCTCCCGGAGCCCACACCCCAAACCCCTGTCTCAGCCGTGAGCTCCCTCCTGCACTCCAAACTCCTTGGCCCAGCCTGGAGCCCCCTCCTCACCCCAAGCCCCTCATGCCCAGCCCCACCCCAGAGCCCTCACCCCAACCCGGTGGGGGAGAGCGAGTGATGGGGGGGGGGATGGAGTGAGTGGGGGGTGGAGCCTCAGAGAAGGGGCAGGGCAGGGGTGGGGCTTCGGGGAAGGGGCAGGCAGTGCAAGGGTGTTTGATTTTCTGCGGTTAGAAAGTTGGCACCCTATGTGACATCTAGCTATACATACTTTACACACTGCCATCCAATGGTTTATAGTGTAAACATAGCCTTCGTTTTATGGTTTGATCAATGTTTTACATACACGACACAAAATGTGTTACATAAGTAGCCTAATAGACATAACGGCTCTACTTGTCTGCACAAACTCAATCTCTTTTTTTCTCTCAAATCTTATCTTGATTTTTTTAAAGGCCTTCCTGTCTGAATAGGTGGAAATTTCACTCTACATTCCAACACTGGAGATAAATGTTTTTTTAATTCTGGATTTCTGCCCATGTAGAATTCCAATTCTGGGAACTCCTATGGCACAACTATAATTCATGGGGCTGAATGTGTCAAAAGAGTAATCCTTTCCAACTCACTTCCTATACTGGAGGAGGAGGTGTTCGCTATTTGTTAAAGTACTGGACTGAGAATAAGGAGGTGTAGGTTCAATAACCAGCGCTGCCACACATTTATGTGACTGTTTAAAAATTAATTTCTGTGCCTTCGCAAAGTATTTCTAGCCATCAGTTGTGGATAATGATACTCATCTACTTCACAGAGTGGTATGAGAGTTAATGTTTTGTAAACACTTTAGGAACAGAATCCTGGGTCTCCTGAATCCAGTGCCCTATTACACCATGCTGCCTGTCACAGTCTTCTTCAGATTTAAACACTTACCAATTTCAGTGGCTACTTTCTGCAGTTTTTCAAGTGTTCTGCTTATCATAACAATATTTAATCCACGTTTTGCCAGCTACAAAAGAGGTGTTTAAAATGATTAAAACCGATGACATTCTGGTGATGAGAACATTAAATGACTTTTTTAGCTTTCAACACTAAGCATTTTATTTAATAT
Source organism: Natator depressus (assembly GCF_965152275.1). Taxonomy (NCBI): domain Eukaryota; kingdom Metazoa; phylum Chordata; order Testudines; family Cheloniidae; genus Natator; species Natator depressus. The sequence continues at coordinate 86,896,970 of NC_134238.1, read as the reverse complement.
TTCATTTACTTTCAAATACTCATCACTGTACTATCTGGAGACATGACAAAAATTAAAACCAAGCAACACATTAGTTAAACTGCTTATAGCAGCTGCACAAACATCCCCCTCCCTATATGATCCTGACCCATCATAACAAAACCCTCTGAGCGTCAACCTATAGCCAAACAAAAGATTTGCCAAAACAACGTCCCTTGAGCCCTTCTCGGAAAGGCTCTAATTAACTGACAGAAGGAGAGCAATTCCACCTGATATTTCCAATAAGGGGCCTTCTGCTGTGGAACTGACTTCCCCATTAATTCACCAGAACCTGAATTTGTTGACCTCCAGGTCACTCTATAATATTTCATCTTTTTCCAACATGCTTCCCCCCCCCCGCCCCGCCCTGAGAAAAGGGGAATAAATGGGCTGTATTGAATAGTGGGAGGGTCCTAACTTTGGGATGAATTTTAAAAGGATTATATATTTTGGACTTCGGTTAGAATTTATATTATATAATATATATATCATGCCCCCAAAACTTGAATGAGAAAATTTTTAAGTAAAGTGAAGTAAATAAACAAGCAGGAGTTTTTGTGCACACAAAAGCACATCCATAAAAATGTAGGCAAGAATTTAGGTTTGTAGATGCAAACACTTCTTAACATAAGTCTGTTTATAGTTGGTGAGGTAATGTGAAAATAATGCAAAACAAATAGTCATATTCTCCCCTTATTCTTATGGCTTCTTGTGGTAATTCTTGGCCTAGCAGCAGTCAGTTTGCAGGCAGGCAGCCTAGAGTAAAGTGGGGTGATTTGTAGCTCTCTGTTTTAAGGAGCAGCCTGTTTTCTCTCTCTCTCTCTCCGTTTTTGGGGTCTTGTGTGTTATAATTCTGAAGTCTAAGAAATAAAGTAGTGTTGGGTAGCAACCTTCCAGCAAGAGTATTTTATGTTTTTATCTAACTTCTCTCTGTGTGTACATATATATCATGAACATAAACGTTTCCACTCCCAGTTAGAGCTTTGTGCACAGATTGAAAGGAAAATATGCCCCAGCTTGTGGAGTGTATGTTTTTAACAAGCTGAAGTTGCACTAGATTTGGGTGCATGATCAGAGGAGAGAGTTCAGCTGATGCTAGAAAGCTGCCCACAGAAGCAGGGAGAGGCGGAGTTAAATGAATGTGCACAAAGATAAGGCCAACTTCATCTGAAAGTACCAGGTTTTACTTAGAGAGTAAGAAACTAGTTGACAAACCCCACACACTGGAAAGGCATTCATTTCTGTAACTGACTCCCTGCAATGCTTTCCCCCCTAAATCTATTTGAGGGAAACAGTTTGTCCCATTGAGCTTCCCTGAAACAATGAAAAGAATGTTAAGAAATAAGGACCTTTGTTTAAAAATTTGCTACATCGAGAGTATGAGGGGGAGATTGTCCACTAAATGTATTGGAAACAACCATTTGCATTTTAAGCACAAAGACCATTCTCACAGTTCTGAGCTTTTGGAGACTCTTACATAATTGTCCGGTGCCACAAAGAAACATGCAAACACTTAGACACTGTGGCGTTTTGAAAGCTCATTTTAAGGGCTGCATTTGAAGTACTCAGGAAGAGAACTCTAATTGTCTGCGTACTGGCAAATTTCCCTTTGTCCACATTAGGCTTGACTCAAGCTGTTTCCAATCTATTCAGAAGGCTACGGAGACATGGTCGCTGTTTCCATGGTCACTCATTCCAAGTTGTAATTTGGGGACCATTTAGATGGGTTTTTTAAGCATTCAGATCCATGCTAGTAATATAAATATCATCATCAAAAACTGAGCTATTTTTCTGAACTTTGGTTTTAATAAATGCGTTTCACTGATTTTTATTGCAGTTTGCTGAAACAAGTAAATGATAATGATTTTCATTGCTAAGACCTTGCATGCCAAATTTCAGCCAAGAATAAATGTTTATGGCCAGCTAATAAAACCCTAGTAAACAGTGATCATTAGACAAGAGCAGGAATCATTTTAGCTTCTCTATAGCAGGCTGGAAATGTGACGTGATGATGGCCAATTTTTAATGCAAAAGAGAGTTGGAAAATACCACTCTACTTGGGCTTGTATACTATGGCCTTTTCTGTATTGAGAAAATTCATTTTTAATCAGTCATGTTGAAGGGCAAAGTCATGTTTAACATTCTATTAGTAAAAACATCTTTGTTAAAATACTTTCTAAGACAATGCATTTTCCTAGTACAGACAAGGCCTGTGATGCAGCTAGAGAATAGAATTTCCCACTGCGGATGAGAGCAAGCCCCAGCTTCCAGCATTATGCAACATAAACCTGTTTGTATTAGGAAATCCTGACTCCCAGTGGTAAAGGATTTAAATGCTCATGAAATTCTGGGATTCCTAAAAGGCAAGATCATCATGACTACTTCCAGCAGTGACAAATGTCTAAGCATATTGAAACAGGTTAATAGAAGGCTTAGGCACGCATTGTAGTGTGCAACAGAAGACTTTCACACACATCAAACCAGTAAAAAAACCACTATGTCTTATAGTGCATTTTTGCAGCTTCCAGAATGAGCCAAGTTTTCAAATAGCTAGAGCCACATGCAAAACTGCACAGATTTTGGGCCTCATTTGTGCATGTTATTACTGCCGTTGCACACACAAACTGGCCATACTCAGACTAGATCATAAGAACTTAAAATTGCAGGATTATGATTTATGGAACAGTTGTTCTAGATTTCTAGACGTTTGTACAAGCTATTAGATTTTTTTTTTCCCCTAAGGTCTATATAGTGGGATTTTTGGCAGGACTGGCATCCCCAGTCATTTTTTTTTCTCTTAATTTCTCGCGGTTCAACCCTGTGAGACCTGTCTGACTCAAATCTCTCAACAAATATGTGGCCCAGAGGAAGTAGGATAGGAGAGCAGGATTGCAAAAATAAAGCTCACCAAAAGGAGAAATGGATTCTGCAAAACTGCTTTAAAATGTTTCCTCCGATGCTACTGCTAAAACAAACCTAAAATATTTGTGTCTGCAGAAGGATGTAATGGGAGACTCCTGCAACACTGTAAAATAGTGAATCAACTGGAATAGGGCAACTCAAGCCATAATTAATTTTCACCAGATTGTAAATAACATGCTAAGTTTTAACAAATCACACAAAGGTTTTCCCAAACACCAAAGCTTATATTATATGAAATTCCTCGCTCTCAAAAATGATCTAATGAAACCCTGATTTAAGCAAATCAACCTTAAATGTTTAAAGATATGAAGCTATTAATAAACAAGGAAAGCTGTAGTCAAAAATTGCCCAGTTCAGCTGAGCCAGTGACCTCCAGAGACCTGTGCTTTCACTTCAGCTCAGCAAGTTCAGGGTGTTTAGAAATGCTGAGCCACAAGCCTTACATAAATATGGGTCTTCATATTCGCCGAGCAAACTAGAGATGCTCAGCCAGTAATACTCACAGAAGTCTGTCCCTGGACATCATTCCAGGAAGACAGACATGTCAAGCCTGTAAACTGCCAAAGGCCAGTGCACTGACATGCTAAAAGTGCAGCGTAGTGGTCCATGTAGGTACCAATGCTAAAAGTGCAGCATAGTGACTTCATAGAGGCCTAAGACTTAACATAATCCCGGCAAGCTGTGGCTGCTGAGCCAGTAATTCTCAGAGACCTGTGCCTTGAGATCAGCTTAGCAAGTCTGAAGCCTTGACATCAGCCCCCAAACTAAATAAAGGACCTCACAGAAATCTGTTCCATGAAATCAGCCAGCAAGCTAGAGCAAGTAACCTCAGAGCGGTCTCTGCCTTGATATCAGACTAGTCAGCTTGAGGAACTCAGCCAGTATTGTCACAGATGCCCAAGAAGCTGGAAATGCTGATTCAGAGACCTCATGGGAGTCTGGACTGTCACATCAGCCCAACACGCTAGAGTGCTCATCCAGTAGACTCACAGAGTCCTGAACTTTAATACAAATCCAGAAAACTATATGTGCTGTGTCAATTGCTTCCACAAGCCCTGTGACATTAGCAAGCTATAACTGTCATGCCAGTAACACTATGCCTTTACATCAACCCAGAAAACTAGATATGCTGAGCCAGGAACCCTCACAGGGGCCGCCCCTCGTAGAGGTTGCGGATGTCTTGAGGCATCTAGATAAACTTATGTGTAGTGCTGGGGAGAGCAGGTGGTCGTGGTACATGTAGGTACCAATGACATAGGGAAAAGTAGGAGAGACGTCCTGGAGGCCAAATTTAGGCTGCTAGGAAAGAGACTGAAATCCAGGACCTCTATGGTGGCATTCTCAGAAACGCTTCCAGTTCCACGTGCAGGGCCAGGTAGGCAGGCAGAGCTTCAGAGTCTCAATGCGTGGATGAGACGATGGTGTAGAGAGGAGGGGTTTAGATTTATTAGGAACTGGGGAAACTTTTGGGATAGGGAAAGCCTATACAGGAAGGATGGGCTCCACCTAAACCAAAGTGGATCCAGACTGCTGGCACTTAACATTAAAAAGTTTGCAGAGCAATTTTTAAACTAAGAGATGGGGGAAAGCCGATTGCTGCAGAGGCGCACGTGGATCAGACAGAGACTTCTCTTAGAGGAGAGTCGATTGATAGAGATTCTCTAGGTTTTAGTCAGGAGGAGAGGATGGAAGAGAATAAAGTATGGGCCAGATCAGACAAGAAACATTCACATAAAGAATCTGACACATCAGAAAAGGGCAGACAAATAAACAGTGACAAGTTTTTAAAGTGCTTGTACACAAATGCTAGAAGTCTAAATAATAAGATGGGTGAACTAGAGTGCCTCGTGTTAAAGGAGGATATTGATATCATAGGCATCACAGAAACCTGGTGGAGTGAGGACAATCAATGGGACACAATCATTCCGGGGTACAAAATACATCGAAGGACAGAACAGGTCGTGCAGGGAGTAGGGGGGAGGCACTATATGTGAAAGAAAATGTAGAATCATATGAAATGAAAATCTTAAATGAATCCACATATTCCATAGAATCTCTATGGATAGTAATTCCATGCTCTAATAAGAATATAACAGTAGGGATCTATTATCGACCACCTAAGCAGGACAGTGATAGTGATGAAGAAAAGCTAAGGGAGATTAGAGAGGCTATCAAAATAAAGAACTCAATAATAGTGGGGGATTTCAATTATCCCCATATTTACTGGGTACATGTCACCTCAGGACAAAATGCAGAGACAAAATTTCTTGATACTGTAAATGACTGCTTCTTGGAGCAGCTGGTACAGGAACCCACAAGGGGAGAGGCAACTCTCGATCTAGTCCTGAGTGGAGTGCAGGATCTGGTCCAAGAGGTAACTATAACAGGACCGCTTGGAAATAGTGACCATAACATAATAACATTTAACATTCCTGTGGTGGGAAGAACACCTCAGCAGCCCAACACAGTGGCATTTAATTTCAGAAAGGGGAACTGTGCAAAAATGAGGAGGTTAGTTAAACAGAAATTAAAAGGTACAGTGACTAGAGTGAAATCCCTGCAAGCTTCATGGACACTTTTCAAAGACACCATAATAGAGGCTCAACTTAAATGTATACCGCAAATTAAAAAACACAGTAAAAGAACTAAAAAAGAGTCACCATGGCTTAACAACCATGTAAAAGAAGCAGTGAGAGATAAAAAAGCATCTTTTAAAAAGTGGAAGTCAAATCCTAGTGAGGTAAATAGGAAGGAACATAAACACTGCCAAATTAAATGTAAAAATGTAATAAGAAAAGCCAAAAAGGAGTTTGAAGAACAGCTAGCCAAAAACTCAAAAGGTAATAACAAAATGTTTTTTAAGTACATCAGAAGCAGGAAGCCTGCTAAACAACCAGTGGGGCCCCTGGACGACCGAGATACAAAAGGAGCACTTAAAGACGATAAAGTCATTGCAGAGAAACTAAATGAATTCTTTGCTTCAGTCTTCACAGCTGAGGATGTTAGGGAGATTCCCAAACCTGAGCCGTCTTTTGTAGGTGACAAATCTGAGGAATTGTCACACATTGAAGTGTCACTAGAGGAGGTTTTGGAATTAATTGAGAAACTTAACAGTAACAAGTCACCGGGACCAGATGGCATTCACCCAAGAGTTCTGAAAGAACTCAAATGTGAAATTGCGGAACTATTAACTATGGTTTATAACCTGTCGTTTAAATCAGCACCTGTACACAATGACTGGAAGATAGCTAATGTAACGCCAATATTTAAAAAGGGCTCTAGAGGTGATCCTGGCAATTACAGACCGGTAAGTGTAATGTCAGTACCGGGAAAATTAGTTGAAACAATAGTAAAGAATAAAATTGTCAAACATATAGAAGAACATAAATTGTTGTGCAAAAGTCAACATGGTTTCTGTAAAGGAAGATCACGTCTTACTAATCTATTAGAGTTCTTTGAGGGGGTCAATAAACATGTGGACAAGGGGGATCCAGTGGACATAGTGTGCTTAGATTTCCAGAAAGCCTTTGAAAAGGTCCCTCACCAAAGGCTCTTATGTAAATTAAGTTGTCATGGGACAAGATGGAAGATCCTTTCATGGTTAAGAGATAGGGAACAAAGGGTAGGAATAAATGGTAAATTTTCAGAATGGAGAGGGGTAACTAATGGTGTTCCCCAAGGGTCAGTCCTACGACCAATCCTATTCAACTTATTCATAAATGATCTGGAATATCCCAGGTCGGGGTTCCAGGGGTGTGTCTGTGCGGATTTGATCTTGTGCTTTTTCAGGAAGTTTCTTGAGCAAATGCTGTAGATGCTTTTGGTAACTCTCAGTGGGATCAGAGGGTAATGGCTTGTAGAAAGTGGTGTTGGAGAGCTGCCGAGCAGCCTCTTGTTCATATTCCGACCTATTCATGATGACAACAGCACCTCCTTTGTCAGCCTTTTTGATTATGATGTCAGAGTTGTTTCTGAGGCTGTGGATGGCATTGTGTTCTGCACGGCTGAGGTTATGGGGCAAGTGATGCTGCTTTTCCACAATTTCAGCCCGTGCACGTCGGCGGAATTTTCGACGTCTCCGACTCAAGGAATATTTCCAAAATACCTCTGAACAACATAATGATCCACAGAGGCCTGCCTACCAATATTACAAAAAGAAGGATTCTAGGTGGACTCCTCCTGAAGGTCGAAACAGCAGACTGGACTTCTACATAGAGTGCTTCCGCCGACGGGAATATTCTATCTACTACCCAAGATCCATAAACCTGGAAATCCTGGGCGCCCCATCATCTCAGGCATTGGCACCCTGACAGCAGGATTGTCCGGCTATGTAGACTCACTCCTCAGGCCCTACGCTACCAGCACTCCCAGCTACCTTCGAGACACCACTGACTTCCTGAGGAAACTACAATCCATTGGTGATCTTCCTGATAACACCATCCTGGCCACTATGGATGTAGAAGCCCTCTACACCAACATTCCACACAAAGATGGACTACAAGCCATCAAGAACACTATCCCCGCTAATGTCACGGCTAACCTGGTGGCTGAACTTTGTGACTTTGTCCTTACCCATAACTATTTTACATTTGGGGACAATGTATACCTTCAGATCAGCGGCACTGCTATGGGTACCCGCATGGCCCCACAGTATGCCAACATTTTTATGGCTGATTTAGAACAACGCTTCCTCAGCTCTCGTCCCCTAACGCCCCTACTTTACTTGCGCTATATTGATGACATCTTCATCATCTGGACCCATGGAAAAGAAGCCCTTGAGGAATTCCACCATGATTTCAACAATTTCCATCCCACCATCAACCTCAGCCTGGTCCAGTCCACACAAGAGATCCACTTCCTGGACACTACAGTGCTAATAAACGATGGTCACATCAACACCACCCTATACCGGAAACCTACTGACCGCTATTCCTACCTACATGCCTCCAGCTTTCACCCTGACCACACCACACGATCCATCGTCTACAGCCAAGCTCTGCGATACAACCGCATTTGCTCCAACCCCTCAGACAGAGACAAACACCTACAAGATCTCTATCAAGCATTCTTACAACTACAATACCCACCTGCGGAAGTGAAGAAACAGATTGATAGAGCCAGAAGAGTTCCCAGAAGTCACCTACTACAGGACAGGCCTAACAAAGAAAATAACAGAACGCCACTAGCCGTCACCTTCAGCCCCCAACTAAAACCCCTCCAACGCATTATTAAGGATCTACAACCTATCCTGAAGGATGACCCAACACTCTCACAAATCTTGGGAGACAGGCCAGTCCTTGCCTACAGACAGCCCCCCAACCTGAAGCGAATACTCACCAACAACCACATACCACACAACAGAACCACTAACCCAGGAACCTATCCTTGCAACAAAGCCCGTTGCCAACTGTGCCCACATATCTATTCAGGGGACACCATCACAGGGCCTAACAACATCAGCCACACTATCAGAGGCTCGTTCACCTGCACATCCACCAATGTGATATATGCCATCATGTGCCAGCAATGCCCCTCTGCCATGTACATTGGTCAAACTGGACAGTCTCTACGTAAAAGAATAAATGGACACAAATCAGATGTTAAGAATTATAACATTCATAAACCAGTCGGAGAACACTTCAATCTCTCTGGTCACGCAATCACAGACATGAGGGTCGCTATCTTAAAGCAAAAAAACTTCAAATCCAGACTCCAGCGAGAAACTGCTGAATTGGAATTCATTTGCAAATTGGATACTATTAATTTGGGCTTGAATAGAGACTGGGAGTGGCTAAGTCATTATGCAAGGTAGCCTATCTCCCCTTGTTTTTTTCCTACAAACCCCCCCCCAAGACGTTCTGGTTAAACTTGGATTATTGCTGTGCACATTGTAAGATGAGCTATTGCCAGCATGAGAGCGAGTTTGTGTGTGTGGTTTTTGGAGGGGTGTGTGGGGGGGGGGTGAGAAAACCTGGATTAGTGCTGGAAATGACCCACCTTGATTATCATGTGCATTATAAAGAGAGGTTTCAAAGAGGGATGGGCTATTACCAGCAGGAGAGTGAATTTGTATGTGTGTCTGTGGGGGGGAGGGTGAGAAAACCTGGATTTGTGCTGGAAATGGCCCTCCTTGATGATCACTTTAGATAAGCTGTTACCAGCAGGAGAGTGGGGTGGGAGGAAGTTTTGTTTCATGGTCTCTGTGTGTATATAATGTCTTCTGCAGTTTCCACGATATGCTATGCATCCGATTAAGTGAGCTGTAGCTCACGAAAGCTCATGCTCAAATAAACTGGTTAGTCTCTAAGGTGCCACAAGTACTCCTTTTCTTTTTTCTTTTTACGAATACAGACTAACACGGCTGTTACTCTAAAAAAGGGATAGAGAATAAGACGGAGAATATCTTATTGCCCTTATATAAATCCATGGTATGCCCACATCTTGAATACTGCATACAGATGTGGTCCCATCATCTCAAAAAAGACATACTGGCATTAGAAAAAGTTCAGAAAAGGGCAACTAAAATTATTAGGGGTTTGGAACAGGTCCCATATGAGGAGAGATTAAAGAGGCTAGGACTTTTCAGCTTGGAAAAGAGGAGACTAAGGGGGGATATGATAGAGGTATATAAAATCATGAGTGGTGTGGAGAAAGTGAATAAGGAAAAGTTATTTACTTCTTCCCATAATATAAGAACTGGGGGCCGCCATATGAAATTAATGGGTAGCTGATTTAAAACAAATAAAAGGAAGTTCTTCTTCACTCAGTGCACAGTCAACCTGTGGAACTCCTTGCCTGAGGAAGTTGTGAAGGCTAGAACTATAACAGGGTTTAAAAGAGAACTGGATAAATTCATGGAGGTTAAGTCCATTAATGGCTATTAGCCGGGATGGGTAAGGAATGGTGTCCCTAGCCTCTGTTTGTCAGAGGGTGGAGATGGATGGCAGGAGAGAGATCACTTGATCATTACCTGTTAGATTCACTCCCTCTGGGGCACCTGGCATTGTCCACTGTCGGTAGACAGGACACTGGACTGGATGGACTTCTGGTCTGACCCAGTATGGCCATTCTTATGTTCAGAGATCTGTCCTCTGTTATAAACCCATAAGTGCAGAGGTGTTGATCCAATACCCATATAAAGGCCTTTTGGCTTCAACCCAACAAACTAGAGGTGCTGAGGAGGAGACATCAGTGAGACCTGTGCCTTCACATCTGCCCAGAGAACATGAGGCACAGAGTCAGTAACTTCAGAGGGGTTTATACTTTGATATCAGTACAGCAAGGCAGAGGAGCCATGACAGAAACTTCAAAGGGTCAGAGGTATTTAACCAGTAGCCTGGCATCTGCCCTGTAGACTAGCTGAGCAGGGTTTAAATCAATAAGGCTACTTGTGGAGTAAGGTCCTATTCAGCATAAATAAAGATGGTGGAATCTGACTCTTACTCATACAACAAAAGCCAAAATATTTAACAAATGCTCCACAGTAACTGGTCAGTAGCAGCCAAAGTTTCCAAAACCACACTCAAACTGTTCTACTCCTCCCCAGTAACACAAAGCAGCCATAAATGTGTTTTAATTGTCCTGTTAAGCCAGGTTTACAGTTGCTTTCTATTGCTCAAGTAGCACAAAACAGGCAGTGTGCACTGTGTCTGACACATAACATTTGCAGGTGTACCTCTGTATGCATGCAAAACCCACATTTGTGTGGGCAACACAGCATTTGTAACGACACATTGGTTAAATGTCATCCAAACACTCACTTATATGCACTGATCCCCAAGTTCCACGTGTAGGCATTTGCACTCATAAATGTGGTTTTGAAGATGCAATTGGGCATGCATACTTATTCCTCCTATTCTGCACATTCTTCTCCTAGATGATCCCCTCCCCACACCTGCCCATTCACTGAGAACTGGACCAAAGACAAGGGAGGGAGCAATGCTGCAGAGAATGAAACTGACCCACTCTTCTGCATGAGAAGGGTGTGATCCATGGGTCATGGAGGCTGGTTTGGACACAATAATAATAAATACTAGACACTTTTGTTTATGCTTTATATGTTCAAACAAACTACAATACTGACAACCCCAAATGCTCAAAACCATGCATCAGGCCCTTAATGCCCTAAGATTGGCTTAAAAATAATGTTTTTAATATGTTTTTTCTATGCCTTCTGGTTTTTGTGCCATCAGATAACATTTTCAAGCTTTTCTCTGTAACCATGAGGGCTAGAAAAAAAATTTCAATTAAAACTGAGATTCTGTCATAAACATTTGTTTCCAGGAGCAGGGGCATTAAGTAACCCAGCATGGAACTTGCAATAAAATTGTGAGAGTTGGCAATGCTATTAAATAGTCACCCCTGTGAGGTAGATATTATTATCCCAGTATTAAAACTGGGGAAATTGAGGCAAAAAGGTTAAGGCCAACACTTTTAAATTTGTGTTTAAGGTTAGGCACCCAAGTTTGAAATATTTGGCATAAGTGACTTGCTCAAAACCAAACAGCAGGTTAATTGAGAATGGAACCCAGGTCAATAGATTTTCCAGTCCCAAACCTAGTCTATTAGACTATATTATCTCTTAAAGTTTATACTATATAATTATTACAGAATGTGTTAAATCTTTAGGATCACTCAGTACTTCCCTGTGATTTTCTTGGCACTATGGAAGCAGTTGGGGCTATTTCATGTCATTCTTCTAATTTTGAAAGTGAATGTCATATCTCTAAGTGATAACATGAGTTAAGCACATACACAGAAGAAAGATTAGGTCCCTAAGCATGTATAATGTTCTTAACTGTAGAATCAGTTTACTAAGTTGCAGAGAATGTTGGAAGGGAGGAAATTTCCCATTCACCAATATTTCCCATTCACCAATATTTGATTTTATAGATGCTTTACTTACCTCAAGGGAATATGCTTTTCCAATTCCATCTCCTGCCCCTGTGACCACTAGGAGGAAAAATAAATTTATAACCTTCTTTTGTTCGTCCTTTCATTATTCAATCTTTGTGTTTCAGAATTTCCTAAACACTAATGTCCAGTGCTCAAAGAGCTGGGCTAAAAGTGCAAACTTTAGTCTCTTTTTAGTTTTTTTCCAAGGAACCTGCTTCCACTAATCAGTGATTAAACACATTGAACAGAAAATATGGCTTATAATTCCCCTTAAAGTGCAAGCAGAACAATAATTTGTACCAATGGTGTTTCATTCTAGATATTTCATTTATTGGCATTGTGACTTTTTCAACTAAGTATAATTATCACCTTATTTAGCTCTTTTCAATGTCAAGGTATTTTAATAACATTGACTGATTAATCCTTATAGCAACCCTATTAGGTACAGTTAGATCAGTATTATCCCCATTATAGATGGAGAAACTGAGTCAGGATACCAAACCAAACCAATGGACTCAATTCTTTTCTGCAAAAGAATTTGAGCAAAATGTTCTAATCTCTCAGGAAGAGATTTTTCAGTGGCACAATGGGGCAGTTAGGAGCACAACCTGATTGAAAGTAATGGGAGGTGGATCTCTTGAAAATTCCAGCCTTATCCCATGTTTAAGTACCTGTCATGAATACCACCAGCCCGGAGGAGTCTTCAGGTGACCTATAAAAATGCCACAGAGTTTCCTCCTCACAACTAGTAGCAAAACCAAAAGGTGCAATGAATGAATCTGGTCCTGCCCCTCTCAACTTCTCCCCACCCTAGACACAACTGGAGCTGAGTAGCATGCCAGGCCCTTTGCCTCTTCCCCAATCTACATGGCTCAGACCAGCCTACAAGTATGTTTACACTGCAGTAAAACACCCTGCAGCTGGCCTGGGTCAGCTGACTCGGACTCAGGCTGTGGGCTATAAAATTGCACTGCAGCAGTTTGGACACTGGCACGTCCCGCCTTGCAGGGTCTTAGAGCCCAGACTCCAGTTTAAGCCTGAATGACTACAGCACAATTTTATAGCCCCGCAGCCTAAGCCTTAGTTAACTGACCCAGGCCAGCTGTGGATTATTCATTGCAGTAAGACATACCCTGCCTAGGTGGCCTGCAAATCACAGTAGCAAGTGTAGTTCCCCCAGTCTCCAGCTAGTGCAGAGGATGCAGGGAGTGAATCCAGGCCTGCCAATCCCCACTATTCCCCACGGCCCAGTGAGGAGCTACTGGTGTCTTGGACCACCCCTCTTGCACTATCACGTTCTGCTCACGGACCGCACCATTGAGTACTATGACCCTTTCCATTCATTCTCCTGTTCCTCATCCTCATCTCCCTGTCCCCTTGCATCCCTCTCTTTTTGCCTCCATCTTCCCTTTAGTGTCTCCTCCATGCTCCTTTGCTCTGGCAAATCCTTCCCCACCACTCCAGTCCCATCTAATCCACTTCTACCCCACCAAACCTTAAAATACAATATCTTAATTTTTTAGAGAACAACTTTAAAGATGCTACGATCCCCAAGCAGGACATACATAGACCACAGCCAAATCAAATTTGCCATCATGTACGTGTAACCCTTCTCCCTCCACTCTCCTACCCATTCTCTTCAATTTTGTCTTCACACTTCCCATCATGTCTTCATTTGGCTTGAAATATCCTTGGTGCAGGGACCCAGCAACGAGAATGCGTTGGGTGCCATATAAACAATATGACCACAGGGAACAAAGTGAACAATTCCCAGGTAGCCCCGAGAAGTTTTCATAATAAATGGAATGAAATGGGCACTATGAGCATTAAAGGATTTTGTTTTGTGAGAGTCTCTGGAAAATATGGATTTGGGTAGCCTGAATTATGAGAGAGAGTTTTTAATGCCAAGATTAGCTGTTAATACACACATCACTCCCCTGTGTCATATGGAGCCAGGAGCCCTTCAACAAAACAAGCAGTGATTGGTTAGGTTTCCCAGTAGACCAATAATTAAAAAGCCATAGTCTTCTGGGCAAAGCAGCAGACTTGACAGGTCTAGATCTGCCAATTTTAATTCTAGTGCCTTAGAATATCCTGCTTCATGTGATGCAATGAACTGTTTAAATAAACCTACCAATCTTCATTGAGCCCATTGACTTAAATGGGGTCAGGATTTCAACCAGAGAACTTCCACTTAATGAAATCTACTCCCCACACAGAGAGTCAGCACTAGACTTGTGCCCCCACTGAAGTCCCACTTAATTCTTCATTATAGGGTTTACAGGTTATTCAATAGTGACTGGGCATTGTGCTGGCCTTCTGAAAAGGGGTGGATGCCACCCATCAATAACAAAATGTAACATGTACAGTGAGATGTGATCTACTCCCATTAAAGTAAATGAGACCAGGCTCTTGAGACTGCAATCTGGAGGGGAAGGTGTTTACACCAAAGTTGGTATTTGATGCTAATGATGGCATCTTGTTATTAAGTAACCTCATCTGTGACACTTGTAATACAGGAATTCAGAAACTGCAATAAATCCTCAATCCTGCTTAATGCTAGCAGTTTAACAACCCTAAAAAAAAATCTCTGCATTAAATATCAAGAAAATGTTTTATTTTTAAACACCAATATTCTTCTTTTGAGGACATGTGGTACCTTTAAAATGGAGCAGCCAAGTTTTGAGTCTACTGTAAATGTGGATGTCAATGATATTATTATTGACAGGTAGCCATTCAGGCAAATTACATGGGAATCAAGTTACCATGAACATACCCTTCAGAGGATGGGGACAGATGTTCATGGTAAATTAGTTGCTTCATAAATGCTATATCAGGAAACTAAGGATATAGGCAATATTATAAAACTAAAGCACTTCCAGCAGAGAAAAGGTGATAGAACTGGGATGTGTGCAGTATAGGGAAGGATGAGGAGGGAGTTAAATTCCATATATATGTATTTAAAAAAAGAACATATGGTGTTTGATACCATTCTGATTATTTTCTTGTATTCCCAAGTACACTGAAATGTCTGGTTCATAAAAACTAAAATCAGTGGAACCCCCCCCCCCAGCAAAAGTTACAAGCTTAGTTCTTAAAAGGGTTAGGGGGAGAACCACTCATGATTAATAACACAGAAATTCATCACTCAATTATAGCAATAAAAATGTGAAGAAAATTCCATTACCTGCCCATTCTCCCATTGACCGAAAGAAAGACTGAGGCAAAGCATTCCATACACGTGGGAAAAAATACTTCAAAAATCTAATGCATTTCACCAGAGTAAACAGACAAATTAGACCCCCCAAAAGAGTGAGAAGTTGCTGTTGGAACTCTCCCATGGTGAACAGATCCAGTGAGGTTGGATGAAATACCGACACTATCTTCCCCTTAACTGCCTCCTAGCTCACTTCTACTCTCTGAGCATTGGCAGAGAAGTGTACAGTCTAATCAAATCCACTGGGTCATGTGATTTTTTTTTTCCCCACTGAGTGCCAAGGGTTTAGATTAAAGTAATTTCCCTATACTACACTCAGATTGGTAAATTACTGGAAAAAATAAAACCAAACTAGGATTTCTAATACCTGTTTTAGACAAGGTTCTTTTTTTGGGAAAACATCCAGGAACAAAAAAGAATTTTCATAGAGACTAAAGATTGGCCTAACCCAAAATCCTGGATGAGAACACCTTCAAATTTGGGGGACATTCACATTCAGATCTTTTGCTGCTGGACAAACTAAAATCTTCGATGCAGACACCTCAAAATATTGGGCATATTCATGTTGAACTAGGATCCTACTCTGTGGCCTGGTCTCATCTCTAAATTCCCAGACAAAAACCTCTATGTTAAATTGCTTTTGAGGTTGAGAGTATATCAGTAACTTAAGGATAAGAAATATACAAGAATGTTGTAATTATCCCAAGAAGAATCACTAGAAACATAGAATATTCAGGGTTACGTTTAAACTTATTATAAAGCCAAACATGTTAAAGTATGGAAATACACACTTAAGGCACTCAGACAATCTTAACTCTCCTCTGTAGCAACAACATGAAGGGAAAAGAAATGAAAAACCAATCTTTAAATGTCATTTTCATCTAATTTGGGACCAGAAACACCAAACTGCATTAATCATATGCCTATTACAGAGCAGAATAAAGGTTGTTTATGTACCTGAACTATGCATTTACATATTTTAACTTGCATGGATTACTTTCAAATTTTAAAACTCTTTTAGCCAAATAATCCTGGCACGTGCATAGTTCCCCTCACACTGCTGACTTTCCGCCAAGAGAATTGCAGTATGCAGATTAGTTAAAGAGGAAAGGTGATGACTGATCACAATGGTCTTACTGCAGGCCCTGTCTATTAGTTTCTAATTAAAACAATAACAATAATTAATAATTTCACTTAATTGCAACCTGATTTCTTCAAAGGTAAACTGTGCATGAGATTCCAGTGAGTTTTACCAAAGTGGAAAGTTTGAAGTGTTTGATATTTGTGTTATTCCACAATTCAGATAATTCTCAAAAACAATCTGAGTGTTAATTTCCTAAAGTACTCCTTTTTTAACTACTTGCAACTCAAAATTATTAAAAAATACTTGCAATTTCTCATGAAATTCATTATGTACTCAGAGTGCTGTAAGTTTGGAGAGGATAAAGTGTTCTTCATACATAACAAGGAGATTGAATCCCTTCTTTAAGTCAAAATCTCAGTACAACTTTGACTTTGGAGTTGCCACCAGAATCTTCATAACCACAGATGGAAATTTTTTATCAAAACTATCTCCCTACCAAAGCAGATTGTTTTCTACAGCATATTCAAGTACATAAAAGGTTGTTACAAGGAGGAGGGAGAAGAATTGTTCCTCTTAACCCCTGAGGATAGGACAAGACGCAATGGGCTTAAATTGCAGCAAGGGAGGTTTAGGTTGGACATTAGGAAAAAGTTCCTAACTGTCAGGGTGGTTAAGCACTGGAATAAATTGCATAGGGAGGTTGTGGAAACTCCATCATGGGAGATTTTTAAGAGCAGGTTAGACAAACACCTGTCAGGGATAGTCTAGATAATACTTAGTCCTGCCATGAATTTAGGGGACTAGACTAGATGACCTTTTGAGGTCCCTTGATTCTATGATATTCTAATGATTCATACACTCACAGATATTAAGGTCAGAAGGGATCGTTATGATAATCTAGTCTGACTTCCTGCACAATGCAGGCCACAGAATCTCCCCCACCCACTCCTGCAATAAACCTCTCATCTATGTCTGAGTTATTGAAGTCCTCAAATCATGGTTTAAAGACTTCAAGGTGCAGAGAATCCTCCAGCAAGTGACCAGTGCCCTATGCTATAGAGGAAGGTGAAAAACCCCCAGGGCCTCTTCCAATCTGCCCTGGAGGAAAATTCCTTCCCAACCCCAAATATGGCAATCAGCTGAACCCTGAGCATGTGGGCAAGATTCACCAGCCAGATACCCAGGAAAGAATTCTCTGTAGTAACTCAGATCCCACCCCATCTAACATCCCATCACAGGCCATTGGGCCTATTTACCATGAATAGTTAAAGATCAATTAATTGCCAAAATCATGTTATCCCATCATACCATCTCCTCCATAAACTTATCGAGTTTAATCTTGAAGCCAGATAGGTCTTTTGCCCCCACTGCTTCCCTTGGAAGGCTATTCCAGAACTTCACTCCTCTGATCGTTAGAAACCTTCGTCTAATTTCAAGTCTAAACTTCCCGATGGCCAGTTTATATCCATTTGTTCTTGTGTCCACATTGGTACTGAGCTTAAATAATTCCTCTCCCTCTCCAGTATTTATCCCTCTGATATATTCATAGAGAGCAATCATCTCTCCTCTCAACCTTCTTTTGGATAGGCTAAACAAGCCAAGCTCCTTGAGTCTCCTTTCATAAGAGAGGTTTTCCATTCCTCAGATCATCCTAGTAGCCCTTCTCTGTACCTGTTCCAGTTTGAATTCATCCTTCTTAAACATGCTGTCTTTCTTGCTGTCAGATCTGGAACATGAGCCTCAGGACTCTTAGGGTCTAGTTCCAGCTCTGCCAATGACTGACAGTGACCTTGGGGATTTCCCGTTTCTGGGACTCAGTTTACAACAACTATTTACAGGTTGTACTGTCAGAAAGTGTCTCCTGATATTCAGCATCAGTTTTCCTTTTCTTGCTCTCATCCAATTACTGCTAATACTATGACAATCAATTCTTATCCATCCTTGATCTTTACAACCTATAAATATTTGTCCAATTATAATGTCCTTCCTTACCCAGTCACTGCTTATCCAAGCTCTGTGTACAGAATCTTTTCCTACAGTTACCTAAACATGTGGCCTGATTTTCAGAAGTGCTAAGCATACAGCTGCTTAGCACTTTGGAAAAATCAGGCCATTTGTTTAGGTACCTAAATATGGACTTAGAAGCCTAAAATTGGGCACCTATTTTTTAAAATCTTGGCCTGTCCACAAAAAGAGAAAGATTAGAGCAGCGAGTTCTAAGAGTTTACAAAACACCTTAACGCTTGGTTAAAACAACCTATGAGTTTGTATAAAACTAAGAGTAGGGTTATCTACTAGTGTATGGCAAGAGACATTAGAATTAGTTTTGATATAGTAAATGGATACTTTGGGGTGAGGTATGTAAAGTTACCAATATCTGTCAAAATAATTCTGAATTTAATTAGCATTTCAATAATTCAATATTTGTTTACATTTCTAACTTAAGAATTACATTTGATTGAACAGTCCCTGACATTCCTGTAGCTTTCACTGATCTAAAACTTGACTGGCAAATGGATAAGCACTAGAATTAGGGATAAAAATTTTCTATATAGAAAGAAAATAGTAGATTATTGTTTGCCACTGTGTGATTAGACTTTGGATTTGGGATTTGATTTCTTCTTGATAAGTTTTGACATCCTACATTATTGTCTTAATTTCTTAATGATCTTTTACATCTACTTTGATTAATAAAACATACATATGTATAAGAATGATCAAGGTTTGTACTTTAGCTAAGCAACCCAAAATTCAAAGCCTTTATCAGAAGCCTGGTATGCATAATTGGCTAATTAAAATTACTTCAGCTATGATGATGGGTTTTTTTTACTGTAATGCATTTGACCTAGGGTTCACTTGTGACTTAGAAGTATCTTCCCTCTGCACCCAATAATAAAAATACAAAAATTGTAACAATAATTTCATTTATTTATTTACAAGCATACAGCAAACAATATTGCAGAATTAAGCCACATACCAAGTTGAACATAGCTGTTTTCCTTGAGGGTCTCTTTCTAAGTGTGCCTCATTACAGTAGGTGCAATTGCTAAATATCAAGCAGTGCTGTAATCCCACTTCTGTGCTAACCCTCTGATTATCGGTGAAAGCCATCCTGCCAGCTACTTAACGTTGAATTGTCAGGTAGTTTAGGCCCCAAAATTCTGGTGGTAGTGGTGGGGCAAAGGAAGTTTTACTAGACACCAGGAACAGAAAAATGTTCAAGAATTTTTTAAAATATAAAAGAAAACATTTTTAAAAATTAAAGTATTTCCCTGAATTGGCAGAATTGTACTAGATCATAATAGCCAGAAAGTGAAAGTGATGAACATGCTTTCAAGTAGTAGTATACCAAGTCACACTCTGGGACTTTTGGGGTATGTCTACACTGCAACTGAAAACCTGTGGCTGCCTGGGTCAACTGACTCGGGCTCACAGGGCTCAGGCTAAGGGGCTATTTAATTGTGAAGTAGACATTCAGGCTTGGGCTGCAGCCCGAGCTCTAGGACCCTCTTCACTCACAGGGCCTAGAGCACAGGCTCCAGCCTGAGCCCGAAGGTCTACACTGCAGTTAAACAGTTCCTTTGCCCGAGCCCAGGTCAGCTGGCATGGGCCAGCCGCAGGCTTTTAATTTTAACCTCCATGCACTGTAGGAGTGTCCATGTGGGACATTACTGTGCAATCAACTTGGAAACTGTGGATCCACACCCTGGTTTACTGCACAGTAACCTACCAGGTCGACAAGCCCTAAGGGAAATTAGTTTAACCAGAAAACAATCTAGTCATAGCTGCTTTCTGGATTGGGATATGAAAGGTAGAATTACAATATGGGCTTGGTCATGGCATGCAGCCTCAACTGCAGACAGTGGAAGTGCAGGGCTGCATCACCCAGCAGCAGTGATGAATGATATTGTATCTCTAGCAGGCAAAATACCTTCCACAGCTAGAAAGAGACCAACTGTGCCACGTTTGGAGAAGGTGCAGTGTCTCTGCTCTCCTCATTTTCGAGACGCTTGCCCTAACGACAGTACAGGTCCTGGGAATGCAAGGATGTGTTTGATCTTGAGCGGGGAGAGGCTCTTTGCTCTCCAGTCTGATGTAGGGCTGGCAGAAAAGGGTTACACAGTACCTGTGAGAATTTGAGGTAATTTTCAGTTTCATGCTAAAAACTATTCATCAGCAGGTTAAATACCCTGCAAAAAAGATTTCATCAATCAAGCAGCATGGCTTATATTTTAAATTAAGTTAGCAAACACACTGACTAGAGATGGACCAGAGTCCAAATGCTGCATCTGACACCCCCAACCTCTGGGGTTTAAAATCCAAACCTGGCTCTGGTTTTTGCAAATGGCCTCCGTTTTTCTAGGCTGAAACATAACCATGGAAACAAATGCCCCCCAAACTTCAGGATGTTTTAAATCTACATTCATAATATGTGGTTCTCTAATACTAACAAAATACCAGGGTGTTGTTTGAACATTATAATGATGAAATGGCATTTCAATACCTGTTCTGCTTTTCTTTAATAGTTCACAGAATGGAGATGGAAAGATCACATACTGGTTTCTGGATTAGGGCTTGTCTGCACAGGGAAATTTGCTGGGATAGCTATGCCAATATAATAATACCAGTATAGTGAAACTTATTGACTTAACTGAGTAGACTAGCTCTTAGGCCATTCTTTGAACTGTTCAAAATGCAGTGGTTTCACTTTACAAAGCTTCACACAAACACTATTTTTGGTTTGATCCACACTGACCTTAAAAAGGAAATGGATAAATGGGGGCATGAAGCATACGATACACTCCCGTTTATTTGAATGGCCTGGGGTACATCCAAAACTTTCAGATAACTGGGCATTCAGATTAACAGAAATGCTATTCTGAGCTGCAGTTTCACAGATACAGAAATACAGAGAACACAGGGAGTAATGCTGATATTTCTAGGGGTAGAAATGCTGCAGCTGTGCCACTGTAGTGCCATAGTGTGGATGCTTCCTACATCAACAGAAAGGATTTTTTCCATCTATGTAGTTATCCACCCCTCCGAGAGGCAGTAGGTAGATGGATGGAAGAATCCTTCTGTTGACCTAGCCACATCCACATAGGGGGGTAGGCTGACCTAACTACGGTGCTGAAGGCATGAAAATTTTCACAGCCCTGGGCAATGTTGCTAGGTTGACCAAGTTTTAGGTGTAGGCCAGGCCTAGGACCTTGAGAATGTGTACTTGCTGCTTGAGATCCTAACACACACACACTTTTTTTTTTTTACATTGTCCTGCCAAGCTGTGCAAACAAGATTAGATCTCACTAGCTGCAATAACCACTAAGAACCACTATACAGATATGAAGCTGTTGAGTAGTGCTAGCGGGTGTTAAGAGGCTAATTGAGAACTTATCAGTGGGTGATTCACTAAGATAGGGCTACATGGGGGGGGGGGGGGGGGCGCCACACTGTGGATTCGGATAAACTAGGATTTTTTGAAAAATGGTATTTGGATAACTGGAATTATACTGTATAAAAGAGCAAGTTGTACAGAGAAGGTAGAGCGGGGGCTTCTGTTCTCCCTATCTCACAACACGAGAACAAGGGGACAGTGAATGAAACTAAAAAGGTGGGAAATTCAAACCAATAAAAGGAAATACTTTTTTCACACAACACCTGATTTAAGCTGTGGAACTTCTTGCCGCAGGAAGTCATTGTGGCCAAGAACTTAAGATTCAAAAAGAGAGTGGATAATTACATGGCTATCAAGAATATCCAGAGTTATAATTAATGACAAACAAACATTTAGGAACTTTGTGCTTCAATGCTTAAGCCAACCTCTATCAGAGATCAGGGTGAGACTGGCAGATATCCCACATTTGCAGACTGTGGGATTCTGACAACTTCCTCTGAAACATTTGGTACTGGCCACTGTCAGAGAGGATACCGGACTGCTGCTGACTGAGAATGCCACTTCCTATGGTCCACATGGGTTTGCACTCCAAGTTTTGCTGAGTTTGAACCTCAAATCTCAAACTGAAACTCAGTCAATCAATACTATCCAGATCTACCTGGTTCCATGTCAAAATCTTGTGAAACTTCAACACTTCTCATGATTTCAACAGAAAATCATAACTTGGCTCGTGCATATCTGAAATTGAGAACCCTAATAATCACTGTACACCCCCTGGCACCATCTGAGGATCTCAAATGCTTTGTAAAAATTGATGAACTTAACTATATGATGTAGGTAAATATATATTTTCTGCCTTTTCAGATAAGAAAAGACAGAGAGCAGTTATGTTATTGTCCAACATCTATGACAGAAGCAAGAACAGACCTCAGCTCACCCAATTTCAAGTTTTGTACTTCAACTACTGGACTATCTTCCCCTCCTTAGTGAATCTTTGGGAACACAGTCTGAGTTTAGAATACAGAACAAAACCAGATATTCTAGGTGATTTCAACTATTATTATGTACATGGCACACCGTGGAACATCAACAATTCTGCATCAATGAAACATTATTGCTTAAAGTCAGTCTTCAGTGTGCCATTGATTTTTTTCTGCTCCAGTCAGTGCACAGTAATTGCATTTGCTGTGTAGTGTTCCAAGCTACGTGCTGACAAACAATGTGCAGAGGGGAACCTTTGATATCTAAGTATGAATACCTGAATAGAAATGACCTGGTCTCTC
This sequence comes from Natator depressus, assembly GCF_965152275.1. Lineage (NCBI taxonomy): Eukaryota > Metazoa > Chordata > Testudines > Cheloniidae > Natator > Natator depressus. The sequence goes on along the minus strand of NC_134238.1, from coordinate 86,874,156 downwards.
TCAGATTTTTCCATGCAGTACTGGCTAATCAGCCAAGGTATTTCTCTTTAAACAATAAATATTTCTCTCGCTGCCCTTCTCTTCCTTTCATTTGATCCAGCAGAAAGTCAGAATAATCCACTTATGACAAAACAATCATGATTGTGGCAACAGACTGTGATACCACCGAGGATGATAGCTTCTTTGGAAGAATGAAGCAGAGAATTGGTAAGGATAAGAGAGAACTCCTTTTTCAAAACATACTGGACTGTACCCTGAGTTCCTTATTCAGTTTTCAATCACTCCTTATACAGGAACACCCAGGATTCAAGTATCAGAGGGGTAGCTGTGTTAGTCTGTATCCACAAAAACAATGAGGAGTCCGGTGGCACCTTAAAGACTAACAGATTTATTTGGGCATAAGCTTTTCTGGGTAAAAACCCTACTTCTTCAGATGCATGGAGTGAAAATTGCAGATACAGGCATAAATACAGTATACTGGCATATGAAGAGAAGGGAGTTACCTTACAAGTGGAGAACCAGTGCTGACAAGGCCAATTCAGTCAGGTTGGTCCACTCCCAATAATTGATGAGGAGGTGTCAATACCAAGAGGAAAAATTGCTTTTGTAGTGAGCCAGGATCCAGTTGTGCAGTCATTTACACTAGTGCAAAGTGGGTGTAAAACCATTTTGATTTGGTAGCATTGTACACCCTCTTTGTAGGTGTAAATAAGTCCACAAGGTACATGTAGCAGCGTGGTCACACCGCTCCAGGCCTGAAAGGGTTAAAAGCCAGCCCTTGGAGAGGGCTGGGGCTGAGAGCCAACCAGGAGAGGCTATGAGGCAGCTAATCAGGGCCAGGCTGGGCCCTATAAAAGGGCTGCAGGGCCAGAAGGCAGTCAGTCTTTCTCCAGCCTTGGAGAGAGATGGATCTGGCTGCCTGAAAGAGGAAAAGGGTACCCTGGACAGTGTAGTGCTGGGGAAGGGCAGGAGGAGCTGGGGGAGCTCCAGCCTGGCAAATCCCCAGGCAGAGGCCTTGCTGTCAGGGCCCCGTAGGGCTGGTATAAAAAGGACTGTGATCTAGGAGGCAGGCAGTCTCACTCGCGCCTTGGGGTGGGAAGGACCGGGCTGCCTGGAAGCACAGGGTACCTTCAACAGAGCAGTGCTGGGGAAGGGGCAGGCTGAGCTGGGAAGCTCAGGCCTGGTGACCTCCTAGGCTGAAGCCTGACAGGAAGGCCTGAGGTACAGGGGCTGCAGGAAAAGAGAGCAGGTCCAGCCCCCTAGCCAATGATGAGTGGCCACTGCACACTGCAGTTTGCCCCTGTGTAAAGGGGCTAGATGAAGACTGGCAGTGGGTCACTGAGGCGAGGTGGGCTCAGGGGAGTGGAGTTCTCTGGGTGAGGGGCAGCACCTCAAGATAAGGGGCACTGTGGTCTGAGAGGGACGTGAGGCCTATATGTGGTGGAGATAAAGGGACTGCAGAGAATAGGTAACAGAGGGCGAGCCACCAGCCCATAGATAGTGCTCCAGTCCTGAGAGAGCTAATTCCTGGACAACCAGCAAGAGGCGCCACGCTGGTGATCTGCTACAGTACTGGACAGAAATGAATCAAGCCCCCATTGTCTTTGTGGGAGTTTTGCCTCACAAGGATTGATGGAAACTGAGCAAGAAATTTAAGATTTGGCTGAGTACAAATATTGTCAATAGCAAGAATAAAGACGGTCACAACTAGCCAATTACTTTGGATAGATGTTCCCATATTATAAGTGAAGCTTGGTTATAAAACAAAAATAAGTTGTGACACTGTGTGTAAGAACACTTCTGAGCCTATAAGATGTGTGTGCACAATGGTAACTGAGGTAGATTTTTCTCATTTCAGATACATTCCTGCTGCAGGTGCTTGATTAACTTTGTGGCAGTGCTGTTTAGTGGGCTTGCATCTTCACTGCCTTTCACATTATTCATTTTTGTTAGCTCTTTGAATCAAGACATGTTTTCTTCATCTGTAGGCTTCTTAGGTTTGTTGTGGTCTCGTAATGTTAAAAATGAATATCTCAGTCCTCCTGCCATGCTAAAGAAGAGAGAGCAGACACAGGATCAGGGATACTTGCTGACAAAAATCATATATGTATAACAACTTTCCTTCCAAAAGATTTCAAAGTGCTTTACAGACAGAGAGCCAGATTCTCAGCTGGTGTAAATTTATATAGTGTAGAGCTACACTGATTTACATGAGCAGAGAATCTGGCCCTGACTATATGGGGGAAAAAAAAAATCAATAAATAACCACTCTATAGCACCCATATGGGGTGGGATGCAGGTAACACAACAGATTTTAAGAACTGGAAATGAAGAATGATTACTCCTACTGAAAGTACACCATCCTGGCACACAGATTCAGTAACAAGTCACAGGAATGAGCACATCTCATTGAACCAACATTCCCATTTCCTGCAATACTTGGAGTTTCCTTAGATGGCTTCTCCCCAAACTGACAAGACCCACCTCTGCTCATAAAAACTAATGAGCTACAGCTCCCAGTAGTAAAATGGTAGGCATATCTACATAATTACAATCTTAACATGACAAAATAAATATACAGAAACAAACATAAATAGACATAAAAATTAGAACTGATCCTAATGAATTTTACATCCTGAGGCAACATATAGCACTTGCCCAGTCACAGGTTTCACAATTACCTCAGCCAAATTGGCCAACTGAAACAAAAACACACTGGTCCTCATTAAGGAATAGTTTCTCAGTTTTACCCAATGAAGACCATTCAGATTCCACTTACCAAATATTTAGCCCTATAAAGTTTAATATAGAGAATATGTAGTCTCCACCAACCAACATTCCAATATAAGCGATGGATATATTCTGAAAAGAAATCAAAAGCCATGCATTTACTAAACAATTTTAGCCTCTGAGATCTTAAATGTCATCAAGTCAATTTGCTTTTGAACACGTTTAGCTGTTCTCACTTCAAAAACTATTACTAAAATCAGTTTCACAGTGTGGCAAGTTTACTGATAATGTAAAAACAATATATAATAAACATTCATCATTTTCCCAAATATGGGACAATTCACTACAAGCTGATTCGGGTAGAATGTTTTTGAAGGACTGGAAATTCCAAAGACTATTTCTTTAATACTTTGCTATGTCCCTTTTTTGCAGGAGCATTTTCAGCTGAGCCCAACCTCTCTTTTTCAGGTGAAAATCTCAGCATCTGTGTCTATAGCTTCTTGATTTATGTCTGCAATTGTGTAGAAGTGCAGGTATTCAGATTTGCACTGGCTATTCAACTGTAGGCACAAATTGTCCCCCCCCCCCCCAAATGGATGCTACTTTTTGCTATATAAGGAGGGTTCCTCTTCACAGCAAAATGGTGTATTCTTAACTCAGGTTAAAATAGCAGTGAAGATGCAGCAGCAACTCAGCCTCTAATTTGGGCTAGAAGCTCAAGTTCAATGCTAGCCTCCCCTTTAGGCTCTAACTCGCACTGCTAACCTGAGTTAAAAGCTAAATCGCCATGTTTTCACTGCCATTTTAAGTCAAGTTCGCTAACATGGATTAGGTAGGCTAAGCACACATTCTTTCTCGCAGTGAAGACATACTCTAGGATTCATTTCACCTCCAATTTCCTGAAAATAGGTCTCATGTCCTCCAAAAAAGGGTGAGGGGGGGGAGAGGAATGTTGGAAAATAAAATAAAAATGATTTATTGTTGTTCTACAAGGTTCAGTGTTTTACTCTGCAGAATTAAAAGGCAGTCAGACCATTTGGCTGTAGGTCAATATGAACACATCTTTTAATAAAAAAAAATTTAAGTTTCAAAAAATGAATTTTTTTCCTGGAGACAGAAGGAAAGGTATTATGCACTGTGCTCATTTTGCCAACACTTTTGTTTCACAAGTTTTGGCATCTAGTACGGTCAATGACCTTGTTTCTCTCGGGAGTTAGAGTCACTAAGTGCCTTTCAAAATTCAAAAAACCTTTCAGCAATTAGTTATGCTATTCTTATTTAGTCGTTGTCTTCTTTCGTGTGGCTTAAAACAGAAATGTTAGCTATCCAAGTCTCAACTGGCAATCCAATTAATTGCTTCACGTGACATGGAATGGATGGCAGAGATAGGATCAGATCATTTGGGACATTAATTGATGATGTGTTCCCTAATTTGAAGTCCGTTTTCACAGTCACAAATAGGATTGCATCTCAGTCCCCATTTACGGGGAAGGTAGGAGCATCTGCCTTGTGATGTGTGGATGTCATTCAAAGTGGACCATATTTCCTAGGGGAGTGAAAAACCACTGGGTCCTTGATGAAGTGTTTGTTCAGGACTTTGGCATCCTTCCACCTTGCTCACCAGTGATTTTCCAGGGAAAATCCAAGTCTTCGGAGGTCTTGCAGTGCAAGCCAAAAAGATTTAGTAGATTTGAGTCAGAATTTTGGTATGTTATTTGCATCTTCATGTATTGGAAGATCCTTGTTCCCTTGAATATGATGGAATGCATAAAGGATTCTTATGTCACTGCAAATTTGGGGTGGGTATATGTGAATCAGTACAGAAAGCCATGGCTGTGGCATTGATTTTACTGTGCCTGTAATGATTTGCATTTATTTCGTTATTTTCTGATTTGTAAGGTGCCCTAACCAGATGTCTCAGGGCACAAGTACAAAATTTAAAACACCAATGCATGGATCATATCTGAGAGATAAGGTTTCCACTTCAATGCTTGCCAGAATTAGAAAAGAAAACATTCAGAAGACAGCGACTTCAATTTTCCTCTGACAAATTTAAACATGTTGGAGCCATCCAAGTGGGGCTTCTCTAAGCTTTTGCAGCCAGTCCGACCAAGGCCATTCTAAAGGAGATGCTTAGGGTGTTCTCTCCTTTGTTGAGACTGAGAACCATTTTAACAGGCTTTTTTTTTTTTTTTTTTTTTTTACCAGTACTCTTCTTTCATTTGACAACTCTTGTGTTCTCCTCCATGAATTGGCTGGTAAGAGGTGCTTGTGAAGTCAGTGACCTTCTCACATGGACACTCAGGCCTTATCTACATGAGGGAGTTGCATTTTTGTTATTTTAAATTGGTTTAGTTAAACAATGCTTTGTTTGTATTATCCTAAGTCAATTAGGAATCAGTTTAAGATAAACCAAAATAAGTCACTCAAACTGAAATAAATGTGTTCACACAGGAGCTTGCATCAATTAACTAAATCAGTTTAAAATCAGGCCTTTAGTTACACTGGTGCAGCTTTATCAAGCAGCCAAGGCCTGAGTCATGTTCATTTCTACAATACATCTGAGCTTCACTTAGTTCTGGGAGAAATTATACTCATTCTCCTAATGTGGATCTCCTGTACTGACAAAATGTAGCACTGCCACCAAGACATCGATTAGCCATTTGTTGAGTTTCCAGCTCATACAGACACTCACAACATCAGCAAGACACTTGGTGACTGAATACTCTTCACCATCTGAATATTCTTCACTATTTCAATGTTCTCACTCTTTTTTCCTGCTACCACTTACCTTGATTGCACCAACCACTGATGTCGTAAGTGCAGAATTGTAATGGCTGCACAGGACCGTAGAATACATTAAGAGAAACCTAAGGCGAAGAAACAAATCTTAGTAAATCCATTCCACATGAATCTATTAAACAATTCAGCATTATACAATGGTATTCCAGTTAATCAAAAGTAAAAGGTTTATGACTTTTAAAGTAAAAAAAACATATGACTGACACTGGGTTACGTTAAATACAATACAGAATAGCCCCACTTCAGTGTGACCCAGGATAGTGAGGTTTACATTAGCACTTCTAGTGCTAAATTGTGCTATAGCTTCTTTTATAGAGATTGTGTTTCTAGCTCTGTCCATAGGTTTGTGGACTACCCCTAAACTGACCTAAACCCCTAAATGATCCTTCAAGGCACTGACAGCTTCTAAGAGATGCTAAGCATCCTTATCTCTTATTAACATTAATGGGGGTCTAGGATGCTCCTGAGCACTTTGAAGTGCTCAGGACCTTGCATGATCAAATCCCTACTGAAATCCTCAAACTTATCAGTTCCTTAAAAGTGCATTTAACATTCTGAAAAAACAGCTCTAAAAGAAGACATGGTAGGGTTATGGTTTAGTTTCTTTTAATGACTCCCATACCAAATTTTTTCAGATTACAAGTCTAAAATTGATTTTTATAAATGTCAGCTGTACAAGCCCCACCCGAGATACGCATCAGGCTGTTTCTTCTCTGCCTCTTAAATCACCACCCGTAGTACCAATTTCGTTACGTGTGCTTATTTGACGCTGGTTGGTGATGAGGTAAGACATAATAGAATCCAGCTCACTTTCCTATATTTTTATTTGCTCTGCTAACTGTAGCAAAGGCTCATGTTTTATTCACATTCAGAATTTTTATAGCACCCAGATTGTGCTAGGTGCTTTAAAGAATAAACAAACATGGTTCCTGTCCTAAAGAGTATACAATCTATAAAACTCAGTGAAATAAACTCATATAATTTGGAGAGAGGTGACATTTTAGATTCATGTTTCTGACCACCACAGTTAAAATAAAAGATAAATATAAAAATGCCAGCAAGTGTTCTGATAATAGTCCATGTTCTTAGAAATCTCCTGAGCTTTACCATCTTACATTTCAATGAAGTACTTTCTCCTAGAAATTCCCAGAGAACTATCTTGAGGATTTACTGTTTTCTGCCTAACTAACTACAATTTCTGAGAGATGAAATAAAATTGCTGCCAAAACCTCTTCATTTATCACGGCCCTTCTTACCCCAAGAAGCAGGAGAGAAGAAACTGAAAGAGAAATAAAAAGTTTGTCCAGTGCTTGAAATCTGTGACCTATTAAAAAGAAAGAAATATGCAATTAAATACGGTATAATTAAATATATACTTTCATGGAAACATTGTTAAAAATGAAAATGTTCAAAATAAGAAAAACAACGGATTACAAATCACGCTAGTACTATGGACGGTTTAAATTCACATGGGAGATAGTTTTATACATTTAGCTGGCTAACAGCCCAATTGATTTGTAACGTATTCTTTAATTTTGTCTGTTATAGCAGTCTTTACAGAGCAGTCACATTAGACTGCATGTTGCAAATACTATGCAACAAATGAATAATTCTTTATACAGAATCTTGGTTTGAACTCTCATTCACGGATGCTCTTGCCTAATAGTGCATATCATTAATATGCAACAAACTAGAATTTACACTAAACTAGTGAAAGGATAAAGAATTAAACCTTCTCCAGAAAAGACACCTATTCTATATCAATGTATTGCATATTTACAGCTTTTAGGGCCTAATTCTGCACCTACTGAAAGCAAAGGGATCATTGCTACAGGTATTACTGGATACAGGATCAGACCCTAATCATTCTTTTCAGTGAGATTTTACAAACTAGTGTGTCTTTTAGAAGGTTTTCAAGCATGAGATTAGAAATAAACAGCTCTGGGATCTAGTCCCCTCTCTGCCACAGGCTTCTGATGTGACCCAAGGCAAGTCACTTAACCTGCCTGGGCCTCAATTTCTGCCTGTACAGCTGGACATAATAATTCTTAATCTTACAGGGGTATTTTGTGACTAAAATATGTAAATATTTGTAAAGCACTAGAGGAGATCCTTGGATAGAAGGGACTATAGCCCCAATCGTGCAAATCATCCTTATTCACGTAATTAGACCCATTCTACTCAACCCACATAAGGACTATTGACAATTCAATGGGACTACTCATATGAAGAAGTGTTTGCTGGATTCAGCATGCAGATACAATATAATTTAGAGGGGGAGAAAATCTTAACCTTTGGAAACTTCCTCAACAATTAAAATACCCCACCCTCTTTTATGCTACCTTTTACAGATGTAAACCAGGGATTGGTTTTCATAAGTGGAGTTAAGATCCACACCTTCTTTTACAGGCATACTTACTGCATGTTGCATGCAAAGCAGGAATTTACTCACATACAAGCAGGCAGGCACCTGCTAGCCTTGTTTACATGCAGTTCTCCAGTTACTGGGCACAGATGGTAAATGTGCATGCAAAGAGGGACTGCAGTTTGGCCTCTCTATATTTTGAAAATCAGATCCCGCAAGTGACTTGTTTGGATTCTTAGCTGTAGCTGCTTTGGGAATTAACAATAATTTGTTTGATCTTCTGTCCTTTCAACACCCATTATGCACAGCTGTATAAAAGGGAGGGCTAGCTATACTGAACACTCATTTTTCTACCATTTTCACATATGGGTGTTGGGCAATATTTTCTTAGAAGTGCACGTTTTTGCCTTTGAGGTGAAAAGAAGCCCTGACTCTGCTCCCTAAAAAGATGCAATTGTGTGTTGTGTGGGGAGATCAAAACACTCGCTTATGTTAACAAGATTTGTTCCCATTGTGCAGGGGCAGGACTACTCTGTATCTCAAAAATTTCATTTATCTAGTCAAACAAAAGGCTCATATATCACTCTGAAGGTTGTTCCTTGGGAAGAAACAACTAAACACAAAATTCACATATCAGTCTCTACTAAATGTGTCAATAAGATTCATTTGCATTAATTTTGATGATAAACTGGAATCATGATTGTTACAGTTACTGAAGAGACTTCATTTCTGTTTTGTTAGTTCATACTCCACTAACAATTAATCAGCCAGCTGTGTAAAGGACAAATTAACAACAGACACTCCTAGATTACCTCTTCCTCACAGCAGCCTACCGGATGCTTTACTCTACCAGATCTGTATGAGTCAGCAGGAGTGGGAACAGTTTCCATTCCACACAGATTGAACACAAATATTTTGGTTGGCATGTGGTTGTTTCTTCTCATTACAGGGCACAGACTGCACAGTGCCCATGTTGGATTACAGCAGAAAACCTTGTAATGTAGCACCAAAGCAACAAAAATTTCTGTTACATGACAACCAGGTAAAAACAGGTATCTCCCTTGATCTACAGATCATTCATCAATGTTTCTACATTACCATGGCATTTTCCATTATTTGAAGTATACTCATCATGCTGGGTCAGCTATACAAGTGTCTCTTATTCATAGTAACAGAACTTAATTCTAATAGGTACAAATATGTGTTCTCAATAGCCATGATATATTTGTGGGGCGGGGTCTTTTTAAAAACAAACTGTGCATGAAATTGCTTGTGAAAGGTGCCAGAGCAACAGCCTAGGACAATGAAATCCTTGATTTATTCACAGAACAAGCATAGCGCAGACTGCAGCAGAGCAGACTTCCTCATGCATTCCCATCAAAATGCCTCAACCCTGCTTACAGGGATCACATCTAAGTGTGAGAGAGCAGTTCAATCCCTATAACCACATAAGCTTAGGCTCCACTAAGACTGCCAACCAGGGCCCTGGTAAGTTGTGTTTTTTGTGATGGGGACACAGGTTCACTGGACTGAAGCCAGAAGATGATGTTTTGCACAGAGGACTGAACTAAGCCATAATATATTTGTAGTGGGTGACAATGTTCCAGTTAACTGCAGAATTTTAAGAACACACCAGTATGAATGACACAAAGAACTAAGTGTCCAACATGCAGCAAAGAACAATATAATGAATAATAATAAATATTAATGATAATACATAAACTCTTATATAGCACTTTCCAGCTGTAGATCGCAAAGCACGTTACAAAGGAGGTCAGTATCATTAACCCATTTTACAGATGGGGAAACTGAGGCACAGAGCAGTGACAATGTGACTTACCCAAGGTCATCCAGCAGGCCAGTGGCAGAGCCAGGAATAGAATGTGAGTCTCCAGTGTTCTATCCACTGTGCAACACTGCCTCCACTGATGTGCTATAATTATCTATGAAGGGCCACTGAGCTATCATGGGTTTATAACTAAGTTATATGTAGGTCACCAGTGGAAATGGGGTCTAGCTAACTCTGAATATTCTCTCTTTGATAGAAGACTAGATGGCATGGAAGTTGCTTGCTTTGGCTACTCTCAGCCTCATTTTAGAGCATTTGGCAAAACTGAAAGCTCATATAAATCACATGACACAGCTGGGACCTTATTTTGGGCACACTAATTCCAGCTGCTATTCATTAGTCATTAGTAAGTTTTACACACTGACTGGAAGAGGACTAGTAATATGGCTAAGGACCACTAATTATAGTAAGGGTTTGCAGGATCTTTCTGGTGAAGAGAAAGCCCAAGCTATATGGAATCCAAATGCTGGCCTCCAAATACAGAGGGGAAGGTGCCTTGTAAAAACCCATGAAGCAGAGAGTCAAAATGAGAGATACTGAGAGCAGTAATCTCATAATTCTAACTGTAATGGGAAAAGGTCAAAAGGAAAGACTGTTGTGCTAATTAGGGTAGCTTTATTTGTTCTTTATCATGGAGAAAAAATGAGAAAGTGAATTTACCATGTGATTACTCATCACTTTATGTCGTTGAACTTCACTACATTGAAAAAAAAAATCTTCCTAGCTGGCTGAAAAATTCATGGCCAGAACATAGCTGGACTAACATCATGTGCAATCTGAATGAAATTAACAGGATTGACCAGGGATGTAGTTCTGGGCAGAAGGTGGCCCTAAATTTGGAGAACGGGGCTAGAGCATTTTGTTTCAAGGAACTCTAGATACAGCAAAATAACTAAAAGGGGTGAAATAATTAGGGTAGTGTACTAGTGTAAGATGTCTAACGGTGCTGCTCACCTGCTGAAGGTCTCCAGTGGAGAAACTAAGAATCATTGTGGGTATCACCATAAAATAAGCATTATAGAAAAGGACTCCATATGTTCCCAGCTCCTGTGAAAAATGAAACACACCTTTTGGAAACCTGGACCATTTGATAACAACCAGCATCCCTGTAATGTCCCTTCAAGCAATCTATTTATGAATGTGCAAAACTTCATGCAATACAATTTAACTGACAAATTTGTTATCATTAGGTTTCAAAACTAAACACTGAGCTGACTTACCATTTCAGTTAGCCTGTCTGCAGACTCAGTAAAGCAACACTGTACTAGTTCACATTCAAACATACATATCCATAACCATATAGTTAGAAACTCAGTTAGGCCTAAATCTTTAACTGCTTTGTGTTACACAGCTGAAGAATTTAGCCGGACATAGCTGTCCATGAGAGAACTCACCACATCTACCATAGGGGAAATCTTCAGTAGTGTAGGGCTGACACAATGGCTCCTATATCACCTCCCGAGTCCCAGTGTAGTGGGTATGACAAGGACAAAAGGGATGATCCCATGGTGGTAATATGGAGCGCTTTGAGTCACTGGCAACTGATGTAACCTAGAGCAATCCTGGGGCTGCTGTATATTTTGTTGGCGGATTTGCCTGGTACAGGGGAAGTCAAGAATCAGGGGAGTCCAAAGGTCACCTTTTAGCTACACTGTGTGGTCCCTGACTGTAGCCAAATATCTGGGTTTTAATTTTTGGTTTAAAATGAAAGCCTAAATTCTACAGAAATAGATGGAGTACAATGCACAGAATAAGTTCAGTTCGACCTCTGTGTTTACTAAAGGACATATAATCAGTGTAGGGATGAAATCCTGGCCCCAGTGAAGTCAATGGTAAAACTCCCATCGACTTCAGTAGGGCCAGGATTTCACCCAAGGTGTTTAATGCTTGGTGTTTAAGGCTATATAACCTACCAGTTTTATAGCACTTCTTGTTTTGAAGAGCAAATTGCTTCTTGAATTACAAGGGATTAGTGCATAATCTTTTCTTTTTGTGTTAGTTTATTCTTGCACCATTTTGTTTTGGTCATTTCTGCATTAGAAAAAAGCAAGAAAAACTGAAGAAAACAAGAATTATAACTCCAAAATGGCTTCTTTTTAAAAGTAACAGAGTAAAATTCAAAGATTTTGTTAGTTTGGGAAAAAAAGTATAAAATGATTGTGAGATTAAATTGCTTAATGTAGTCACAATACCACCCAGGTGGGTACAGCATGGAAAGAGGCAACCTTCCACAAAGTCCTTACTTATATGCTTCAAACATGTTCTTGTGGAACCACCCACTGGGGCAAGATGGTTCATTTTTCATGCACATGCAGTTCTGGGGCTCTCCAATGCCACCTATTATACCAGCATCACCACAACAGTTGGCACATTTAGTGATATAAAACACTTGGCTACTAAAAACTGGATTGAGATTAACATCATTCCCAGCTCATTTTATATAATCTTTTGCTTTGATAAAGATCATTTGTGGCCAAAAAGCTGTTCTCTTCTAGATACGCATGGTATCATAAACACATTTTGCTTTTACTCTAGTTTCTGGATATAATTACTTTTTGAGAAAGCGAAGTTTATTTTTTCCTTCTTTAGTAAAACAAGGTTATGTTACTCTCTGCCTCAAAGGCTAAATTGGGTGAAAATCAAATATGTTACTCACCCATGCGTAGGCTGAGAAATTCCTAACAGCTTCTCCCTAAGCCAATCTATGTTAAGAGTATGTAAGTCAACTGGAACATGAAGGCAAATGAAATTAACTCTATTTGTTAAATTTGGTGTTACCCCGCTCGTACGCAAGAAGTCACATAACAGTAGATGACTTTCCATTATCACATGCACAAAATGACTAAGTGCAACCTGATCACCACAAAATTACCTTTGGATCCATTTTCTGTTTAGTGTATACTCCATTTGCTGCCGTGAAGATATCGTTTAGCAACACAAAGGTGTAGCCTTCCAAATTAAAAGAGAGATCTGATCTGGGGAAAAAAAAATATATATATATATATAAATATATATATACACACACACACACACACACACATACATGCACACACAAAAGAATATAAACCTTGAAAACCCCAGCAAATTCAGGGTTTTGCCTTAAGTCTTTTTTGTATGCTGAACTATTTTACATTTCCACAAACATGTCAATATTACAAACAAGTCAGCTCTTCACAGAAATTCATACAATAAAGGACTATCAGTACTATTCCATTCTACTTTTGCCCTGTTTTTCCATCTAGCTCAGTTCTGACAACATAGAATCATAGGATCATAGAATATCAGGGTTGGAAGGGACCTCAGGAGGTCATCTAGTCCAACCTCCTGCTCAAAGCAGGACCGATCCCCAATTAAATCATCCCAGCCAGGGCTTTGTCAAGCCTGACCTTAAAAACTTCTAAGGAAGGAGATTCTACCACCTCCCTAGGTAACGCATTCCAGTGTTTCACCACCCTCTAGTGAAAAAGTTTTTCCTAATATCCAACCTAAATCTCCCGCACTGCAACTTGAGACCATTACTCCTTGTCCTGTCATCCGCTACCACTGAGAATAGTCTAGATCCATCCTCTTTGGAACCCCCTTTCAGGTAGTTGAAAGCAGCTATCAAATCTCCTCTCATTCTTCTCTTCTGTAGACTAAACAATCCCAGTTCCCTCAGCCTCTCCACGTAAGTCAATACTTACTGAACTTTTTCACACAAGCAGTAACTACAGATTAGAATCTAACCAATTTTTATAAGTAGAATCCGACAGGAAATAACTGTCTCTTCTGTTTTGTTTGGTTACTATTCTCAAAAAGGGCAATTTGTTTAAATGATGGTGGAGCCATTAAATTCATGCCAGATGGAAATCATTCACCCTACTATACCTAACTGCTTTATACTTTGTATGTAGCTAACCAAAATATGCTACATTTCTCATGGAATTCCATCCTAATAAAATAATTTTCTAACAGGAAAGGCAGAGGAGACAGCAGAATACAGCTTCTTCCCCCCCCAAAGTGATCCATCTCAAATTTAAACTTGTACAAAATTATATGAACTATGTACACTGTCTACTCTAATTACATGACAACCAACAGACCACCCCCTTTCTATCAAGGATTGGGGTGGAAGGGTTCTTATGTTTGATTATGTTATATTTAGAATTTTAACAAGGAAAAACAGTTGTCCTTGTGTATTCTTGGCTTGCTGTGTTATTTATATTAGCATGTATATGCAAAACTTAGTAAAAATGTAGCTAACAGAAACATTGTTCAGTTAGAACTAGATTTTGCCCTTATATGATTGTGACCACCACCACCCTGCCACGCCCCCATCCACTTTAAGTAGATCTCTTCTCTAATTTAGGATTTGCACTCATCTAGGGGCAGATTAGCCCCTGAATAACAAAGAAAAAAATAAACTTTAAACATTACTTAATGAGATCAAGTGAAAGCCTTACCCAGCGGCTATGAAAGCCCCAAGAATGATGGCAAATACACTGACTACAATACCCAGTGAATATCGTTTCCTGTAAACAAAAATCGGACAAGTTCATATTTAGAATATTAGAAGAGAAACTAATTGGCTTCCAGTCCATTTAAAAGGCTTCAGAAACAATTAGTATTTGGAAAATAGCTAACAGAAGGACAAATCTTGGTGGCCCTAAGCAAGCAAAGTTCTTTCTGACATCAAGGAGAGTTCTGCCTGTAAGGCCTTCAGGATTTGACCCTGTGAAAATATAAAACCAGTAAGTAATAAAATCTGCAGTCTGACAGGATTCTTATTAATGTTTTACTTGCTAATCTTGTCATAATTTAAGTATAGTTTTTCTTCAGATATTGTTATTGTAACAAAATGCTAATGCTCTAATACTTTGGGTTCTGTAAACACAGCTTGATAAACAGTGTCACAAATTGTCAAAGGTCCTCTGCTGCTACATAATTTCCAAAGTAAAGCCAAGAAAAATATGTTTCAATGCTGGTGACAGTGGAACAAATTCTGCCTCAGGTACACTGATGCAACCGCAGTCTTCAATGGGGTGGCATTTATGTAACTGACAGTATGATTTGGTTTGTTGATTCTGGGACTGGTTATTACAACTTGAATTTCTTTTATACCAAATACCTGATATATTTTTAATTAATTTGGCCAAAGAATGCTGTTTACACAGATTGGTAGATGCCCACTTTGCCTTATTGAGCAGATACATTTTAAGGCCCAACCCAGCAAGCTGCTCTGCATGAGCAGAACTCCTGCATAGCTCCACTGATTTCAGCAGGGCTCCATGTGGGCACAAGGCTCCGCCTGTTTGGAGCAGTTTGCAGGATTGGTGTCTAAAAAGAGCAGACCTTAACCAAACAAACAACAATTTGGACCAAACCCTGCTTATCTTACTCAGGCGAAGTGAAGTCACTAGACTCACTCATATGAATTAAAGTGAGCGGATTTTGTCCTAGATCCACAAAAATGTATATTTTTTTTATTTTCACAAATAAATTCTAACTAGTTTCTATACTTTTTCCTCTGAGTTTCTCTAATCAGTGAAAATCAGCCATGCAACAGCCTGACTGAATACAACAAATCCTCCACTTGGTAATGACATCAAATAAAAGGTATTTTGCAAATGAAACAAACAAACAAACAAAAATCACCCAAGTATGATGATTTCCAGCAGTAATGTAAGTGGAATGGTAAACTTCCTGAGCACTGTAAACATCGGCAAACTGTCCAAAAAAAAGGAAAAAAGAAAAAAAGAAAAAAATGATCCAAGCACTGTGTCAAATGCAAAGCATTTTTATTGGTTTAATTCTTACCTAACTTCACTAAGCAGAAGATGAACTAAACAGACTAGCATTAAGAAGTTAGCAAAACAAATTCTCAGCCTGTTACCATACATAAAAATGTCAGTCTGACACCAGAGTCAGATTAGATAACATTAATCACTGCAAATAAAGAGGCCTGCCAATTTTTCAAAAAAAACCCCAAACCCGGCTACCTGTTACAAAGCTCCTCAGAGTTTGAAAAGAGGAAAAAGAGTAAAAATAGTTATTTTCAAATTCTACCTAATGAAGCCCATATGAACTGATGTTTTCTGTAGAAATCCTGGTTATAAGAAATAATGAGGGCCTTTATTATAAAGTTTAAAGATGACCAGTGAATGTGGCTCTGTACATGAATAAAAGAAATATAATTAAAGGGATTGTGTTTAACATCAAACAGGTTTTGTGTTTAAAAAATGAAACATAACCAAAAAGATGGAACTAGAAACATGTAAGTCGGTAGTAACCCTATCTATTAAAAAAAATTGTGGCATTTGAATAACAGATTGTTAGGATACACAGAATGATGCATTCTGGGGTCTTGTGTGTTTAATGATAATGCCTTTGCAGCTGATGTTTTGAAATGAGACACCTCCGCCATCTGGACCAATTAAGCCCTTTTACAAGGTAATGACTAGCGATCATGTTAAAAAATTATACAAATCCTAGTTTCAGGCTTACAACTCACTGAAATCTTGGATTTATACATCTATATCTTGTCTTCAGGACAAATTCTTTCAAAAACCAGATGTGAAGTGGAAAATTCCATGTGGTGAATTACATATTAACAATTAAAACACTGCAGTATTCCTTAATTTATTATATGAAATCATGGAGAAAAATTATGATGAGTAAATCTAAAAGTATATTTTTGCAGTGGAAGATGGGTGTCTTGCATTTGGAATTATAATAAACCGATACCTTTGTATTTCAAAATAATTTGTGAACCAAACTACAACAATACTCACTGTTAGATTTTGTTGAGCTGAAAGCAATTCCAAATTCACATGAGCAAATGAATTATTAACTACCATATTGTTGCCGGCCGTACAACAGTTATAAAAGGATCAGTCACATTGGAAAATTGCCATGTGACTTTAATTGGACTATTGGTGATTACATGCTACACACCATGGGTAAAGGGTTTCAGAATCAGGTCCTCAGTCTCTTTAAATTATAGAAAATTAATTTGTTATCTTAAAAAGAATAAAACAAGATATATACGCCACCAAAGCCTCTCAAACATATAAAACACACATCCAAATTTAATTCCTTTTTAATTTTTAATTCCTAATTTTAATCTATTTTAATTTACCATTAAAACACTGTAAAATACAGAAAGGTTTATGATGGGGGTTTTCATGTTTTTTTCAAAGTGTGGTCCACATTTTACCAGAGGTTCTCTCACAGAGCACTTGCCCTGCCCATTTATGTTCACACAGACCACTTCCCCTTCCAATGACAACTGAATACCATTTACGGGTAAACAAACCTACTGCTTACACAAGGAAAAGTTAATTAAGGAAAGTATTTGTGGTTTTTAGTTGTCTTCTATGCATTAAGCATTTAGTTCTATTGGAGAAAATTTAACCCCTGCTTTTTTCCTTCATCTCCCTCTCACATGTACTCTGTTTCTCTCAGCTGGAAACAAGGACCATCAGCCCCAGTTCCACAGACTACAGTTTGGGACCCTCCAGTATAACACCATTGGAAATTGCTCCATGGGCTCTACTACAGCCTCAGGTGCTACTACTACCATGCTGCCTATGATCCCTTTCCACAGGGAGCTTGGTCCCTCAATTCATATAGCAGATCCTAGGTCATTTCAGTCCTGTCAATAATCCTTATACCTGCAGCCCTGGTGTGAAGGCAACCACCATGGAGTAGTGTTCAGGGGCATACAGAAAATGTAAGTACATATGCCTTCTGTATGTCCTCTCCACAGCCTGTCCTTCCTATCCAGTGAAACCAAGCTGGTTCCACTACATGTGAATTCCATCCATCCCCTGTACCAGTCTACGTAACTCATGCAAGACTTTTGTATACAAAGAAAAATAATAAATAAATAAATAAAAAATAAATAATAATAATAATAATACCTAGCTCTTATATAGGGCTTTTCATCATAGATTTCAAAACTATTCATATGCATGTAAAGGCATTTTTCTTACAGGTTTCACCCCTCTTGTTGGGCTACCCATGGAATGCTGGCCATTCACATGAAGAGAAGAAAACATTTAACAAACACATTTATTATTGCAGTGAAACTGCGTTCACACTCTATTTTGGTACAGACTATGCTAATCCCTCCTAAAGGCAGCACAGAGATTGTAAACTGATCAGCTGCTTTGGTTGAGATTTTCAAAGCAGTGCAGGGGATTTTGTCATACATCATCTATTAAAATTAATGTGCAGCTAAATCCCCAGCACTACTTTGAAAATCTTAACCTTTAACCTTATACTTTGTACCTACAAGAATAAAATAATAAAAACCACATGGTCTACTATGACCTGTGCTTACTGTACCTTAGTTTGCTGGTGCTTGTTAATCCACTTATGTGATTTCCAACATAAAGCAGAGGCAGAGGAAACAACTGCAATAAAGTCAGAGCACAAGTCAGATTAGACCTATGCTTTAAATTACTGTTGAGGAACTTTGAGTTATTTTACTAGTGTAAAATTCCTTCATTCCTAAAAGAGATTATTTTTCTTGGGGGGGGGGAAAGAACCCCACATCCATTGAATTTATTAAACAATATCCTCGACTGGTGTTCATTGGCATAACTCCATTGACTCCAATACAGCAACACTAAATTACAGTAGCTGAGGATCTGGCCCAATATAGATTAAAAAAGAAATACTCAGCACTTGACTGGTTTCACTTTTGTAAAATTAATACTTGATTAGCTTAGACCTACTGTTTTTATTTAGATTTAAAACAGAAAGCAATTGAGCAGGTGGAATGAAAGCATGACTGATCTTCTGTAAGGACACAGTAGAGTACACAGAAGAGCATATACTACTATGTATAGGAAAATGAGATTATTTTAAGTACAGCTATTGAGGAGTCCTAGTGAACAATCATATAAATTATACAGACTGCTGAAAAGAAAATTTAGATGTTTAGGGCTAGGTTAGACTGTAGGCCCTTTAGGGCAGCACCTATAACAATGCGGTCCTGACACTGTAGGATTGCCAGACGTCTGGTTTTCGGCCTTAGCTCCGCGCGGCTCCCAGAAGTTGCCACCAGGTCCTTGTGGCTCCTAGGCGCATGGGCAGCCAGGGAGACTCCGGGTGCTGCCCCCTCCCCTTGTGTCAGCTCTGCAGTGCTCACTGGCCAGGAACCATGACCAATGGGAGCTGCGGAGGCAGCACCTGTGAGTGCGAGGGCAGCGCACGGAGCCTCCCTCACCGCCCATGTGCCTAGGGGCTGCACGGCAGGGACCTGGTGGCCGCTTCCTGAGAGCCACGGTAAGCACTGCCAGGACTCTGCACCCCAAGCCCCTCCCGCACCCCAACCCCGTCCCAGGTCGGAGTCCCCTCCCGCACCCAAACTCCCTCCTGGAGCCTGCACTCTGCACACCCCAACACCCTGCCCCAGCCCTGAGCCCCCTCCTACACCCCAAAACTCTTATGCCTGGCCCCACCCCAGAGTCTACCCCCCCCCAGCCAGAGTCCTCAAACCCGACCCCACCCCCAGCCCAACCCCCAGCCCCAGCCCAGTGAAAGTGAGTGAGGGGTAGGGGGGAGAGCAAGCGAAGGAGGGAGGGGGATGGAGTGAGTGGGGACAGGGCCTCAGAGAAGGGACGGGTCAGGGCGCGGGGCCTTGGGGCTGGAGTGTTCAGTTTTCTGTGATTAGGAAGTTGACAACCCTATGACTCTGACAGGAGCCTTTGGGCCCTACCACAATACAAACAAATAACAACAACAGATTGCATCTAGCCCGAACAGAGCATGCAAGGAGCTATGTATCCCTGACACAGAAAGACCATGGGAGTCTAAAGCCAACTGAGGTAACCAGAGGGGACAGAGAGGAGCCATAGCTCTGGCCTGGCTCTACATGAGCTAGCAGAGCTGGACCGGCACGGGGGAGGGACATGCCACAACCATGCCTGGTGTTGCTGTGTGTGTTCCCCAAGAGACATTGAATTATGTGCTTTTAAAACTCTATGTGACAAAAGCATATAGACATGAACATTTTATTTATTTTTAAAAGTATGCCATATTTGCTCTCAAGTGGAAGGGAAGAACAAAGGAGACGCAGGCGGAATGGAGCGACAGTATATTTGCAGCCTATAAATCTCTCATAAAATGACCCTGCAAACATTTAGCAATAACAACCCCTGCTGCAGCATTTTATCCAGAAAGAGAACTTTAGATATGGGGTGAAAATGGAACTGAGTGCAATGGAAAAGAGAATATATTTTCACTTATTGTAATGGTGAAAAAACACAGACAACTGCAGCTCACCTAGCACAATCCCAGAGGGCAGTGAAAAATTTGCCGAACAACAGCCAAATACCGAGAGCTTCTCCCACTGAAATCAGCAGTTTGCAGGTACAGGTCTCAAATTCAAAGTTCGGATTAAATTTATCTGTAATTTGAAGATTCTCCATCTCAAATGTGGGTCCAGTCATGCCAACTGCTGAGCACCCTCAACTCTAGAGGAGCTGAGAGTGCTTGGCATCTAGCAGGAGGCCTTTTTGTTTCATTTTGTGGCCTCTGGTTCTCCTTCAGCATGATGGATAGGACCAATGCTAGAGTACTCTATACTGGGAATGAGAAGCCACAGTGACGTAAGAGAACTTGAAAGTGAAAGGTAATCTAACTGTGCTACAGTTAATTACAGCCTAAATACACTTTACAAAGTAAAAGAATCAACAAATATAAACGCAACTGATGTGCTGAGACTAGGAAAATCCGGTATTATGGCTGGTACATAACTGCTGAAATGTTGCAACACTGATTGCTCAAGATATAGTTCCAGAAAACCTTCAAAGCATTAATACTGAAAAATATAAAAGAAACGCCTGGCACCGAGGATACAGCAAGGAAAGAATGTATGTGGGGAGCAGTATGCATGGGGAACAAGGTAGTCTCAAGAATCCAATACGTTTGTGACATTTGCGCTACTGCCCCTTAGTACCAACCTACCCACTGAGACTTCTTCCCTGACCACATTAAGGAGAAAAACAGGTGTCCCCCATGGTCATAGCTGTTCCTGCAAGACTTCTATACATAGAAGGGCCATTGATTTCAATGGAAATTCCATGTAAATAGGGCTCATGGGATCAAGCTCTTTAGTTGTAAGGTGTGTTCATGGTAAAACTTCTTAGGCCCTATAGGAAGGATGGTTCTGTAATTAAGGTGCCAGGCTGGGACAGAAGAGATCAATGGAAGAACTGGGAACTGAACCCAGACTTCTTGTGTGACTTCGGGCAAAGCACTTAGGCCCTGATCCTGCTTCAAGATGCACACGGGCAGACCTCTGCACCCATCCAAAGTCCCAGTGACTTCCATGGCGTTCTGCAGTGGTGCAAGAGTCTGCATATGTGCATTTCACTGCAGGATCCGTGCCTTATTCACTCTGTGTCTCAGTTTCCAGTATGACAAATTGAGATAATAGATCCTTTCTCCTATTCTTTGTCTTGCCTTTTCAGATTATAAGCACTCTTACTATGTGTATGTAGCAAAATGTAGTACAATGGGTCCTGTTTGCACATAATTAATAAATAAAATAAAATAATAATGATAATAGTGTTTTCCCACTGCAGAATACTGGAGTCAAACTGTGGGGCTGATCTGAGAAGATAATTTTATTGTTAGACACTATAGTCTCAAATGCATCCTCTCTCATGCCAAACACAAACTACATAATCAAACTGCAATTTAATTCTGTCTCTATAAAATGCAAGATTGTTATAGTGAAATTAAATTATCTACTTACAACAAATTAATAAAATAAAGACACAAAATCAAAATTTCATGGAACATCTGGAAAAATCAGAATGTTTGCAATTTTTCCATTGTACCTTCTGTCCAAAGAAAACATTTTTGAAAAACCACAGTAAGAAGACTATTGACAAAGGTACAATTTCCTTCTAAATCAAAATCCAGACATTTCATACCTTCACAGGGATACTTTTGTCAAAATCAGGGAAGTGAATAATCTTATTTAATTTTGACACATACAGAATAAGTATGGTGGTTGTCATCTAAGAAAAGAAAAGAAAAGCAAGACACAATGTAAGAGCCAAAAGCTATTTTAAACTTACATATAATAACTGTTTTCAAGACAAGTTCCTTACACATATTAGACAAGTACAACACTAGACAGCATATCAATTAAGTGTTACTTTCAAAGGACAGTAACAGAGTACAAAGAAACAGCTGGTATATTTTTCTTTTTTACCAACCATATTGGTTGAAACTACAATACAAATATGACATGCTTTACTGGCATGAGAACATGCGTGACACCTTAACATATGTATATGCTCATTGGGTAACTGAGCAAATAAAACAGATGATCAATGCTCCATGCTATTCATGCAAATTTCTTATTACTAGTGGATTCTCTCAACCAATCAGAATGCAGATGAATAGAAGAAGACCCAGTCCTACAGCTTTCTTAATGATGTGTGAGAGAGAGGGCTGTGAGTGGACCAGTATATTGGCAAAGCAACTAGTAATCCATGTATGGATGGTCAGAATGAGAATGTATGGAGAGAAAGCATGGAAACCCCCTGGATTCTTAGGTTCTGTGAGGAAATCTGGCTGCATCCGTGCAGGACTTGGCCCATTCTGAAGTGCTCCCCTGGTTTTTCTGCTCTTTACTCTTTAACAGCAACATGGCTCCCTTAGGAGCCATGGCATCACTGGAACTTCACCGACACCTCTACATTTCAACCTCCTAAATGAGGTCATGGAGATCAGTCACTACGCTACGTACATAGGAAAAATTATCACCTCACCAACTTTCCAGCAGAAATCTGCATGGTACAGAGGAGAATATACCATGGAGAACAAGAGTTCCCTACTCCCATTTCAAGGCTGAGGAGCCCCAAAGATGCATTTGTTGTATGGAGATGTTTCCACAGTCTCTGGAGGTAGAGAGCATCCCACTGCAGTCCTGCTCTTTTCTTTCACATAATTGAGCTCTTTTCTGGCCATTTTGCTTCCCTCTATATCACTTTGCACAGAGGTGCTTGTGGCCCACTGTTTCCCTTTTGTTCTCTGAGCTCAGCATCTTCTTGCCCTCATTTAAAAATCACAGCTCTCTCTTAAATTGTTTAAATTAACAACAAATAAGACTTCCCTCTAGGGCTCTATTCTCCCCACCCATTCCTTCTTTGAGTAATCAACTCTTTTCATTCCCAGTGTAGACAAATGGTTAGATATCTCTTTTACCAGTTTCAACAAAGATTTCTCCCTTTCTCCTGCTACACCATTGTCCTCAGCTTTATTGTCCCCTCGGCCTCTGTAGGCAAAGAATAAAAATTATGTGGATCCCTATTAGCAAACTGCAAGGGAATTAGAAAGAACTGTGAGGGAATGCAGAGACAGTGCCACCACACATACATTCCAGGTCTTCAGTGGATCCCCTGGGATCCATATGGATCTGGGGAACTAGCAGATTTTGAGGGCTGAGCATCTTGTTCACTGAATTTTGCAAGAGAAAAGTTTGTGGCATTTCTAGTCCTCTACATGGGTTTTCCCACATAAGGGTTGAATTGGATCCTAATTTCCTCCAGGGCATTAAAACAGATAAACTGTGAGGAAGAGTGATTTCTTCCATAACAGTAGTATTGCACTGTAAGATGAAAGCACTTAATTTTATTATCAATCTTAACTGCAGTATATTAAGTTTTATTGTTGAACATACCTGTCCAATTCCAAGAACCATTGGAGATGGGAATCTGAAAAGAAAAGAGAACTATAAACATACATATCACAACAACAAAAGTATGAGGAAGCAATAGGGTTCCTATTCCCTTAGGCCAAGCTTATGAAAAATGGGTGTCTAAATCCATGTTAGATACCTACATGACTGGCCAAATTTTCAAAAGTGCTGAGCAACCGGCAACTGTCACTGAAGTCCCAGGTAATCTTGCACTATTCTAGTCAAAGGCAATTCCCTCCTCCCCATCCTCCCAAAATGCAATATATCACAGGCTGTATAAATGTTGCAGAAACATACATTGGCTGCTTAAAAAAAAGCCTATTTCTCTACCCTCTGGATTGGCTTCAGCCCAAAGCAAAGATACTTCAAAGGAAGGGATGCAGTTTGAGTAGGATATTTGTAGAATCATAAAGCCCCCAAGGATCTTTTTTTAATCCATAATAAATTAATTTTTAAAAAAAATTAAGGCACTAATTCTCCATGGGTATCTTGATATTAGGAGATGGGTCTAGCAACAAGTTCCTACAGATGCTTCTTATCCCATAGCAACACAGGCTGGAATCTGTGGGTGCCAACTTGTTAAGTGCTGAAAGACCTCAACTTTCCATGAATTTAATAGGGCACTGCTTCCCAGGAGGCACTTAGCATCTCGCAGGACTGGTCAGCACCAGGGTTGGTTTGCACTCAAACTTTCACCACAATAGCAAAACATTTTAATTAGACCTTGTTTTGGTGCAAGTCTGCATGTAGCTTAAGAAAGCAAGCATCTGATTTCTTGGCAAGCTTTCTAACTGTGCAGGTATCCAGTGTTCAGAACTCCATGACAGTGTGATTATGAATCACAGAGGTTGCTAAAAACTGTTAAAGCACCACTGAGCAAGTATGAGGAAGCACCCTTCTCAGCTGAGTGATCTCAGACCAGGACCGTAGTGTTAGCAATAGAAACAATCTGAACAGAGCAGGAAGAACGTCATAACTATACTCAAATCATAATATAAAGAGAGGGTCAACAAGGTCCAGAAGAGATAAAACTTCTGGGAAATAGAAATGAGATTCAGGAAATACAGAAAGGAAGAAACAGGATATTTACTGATAGATGTATTACATATTCTGTTCATCACTATATGAGTACATGGTCTGTATTCATCTATACAACAAATGAAAGCTTGTATTATATGAAGATCTGGGAGACATGTAACAGACCGTAGTTGTATGTTTCAAAGAGCACTAACTTTTAGCAAATGCAGCAGAAATTGTGTACCTTTTTTTCCTCAGCTTCTGGTAAATACTGGAATAAAAAAGTTAAAAGAGAGAGACTGGTCTCTGTAAAGACGGCAATATTCTTTAGCTAAGGGTGAGGAATCCCGGAAGTAACATCTGGCCAAGAAGACTGTGACTGAATGTGATTATTGTTTCAAGCCAAAAGATGTAATATCTTTTGTTTATTATTAATTTAAAGAAGTCTGTTTTTAGTTTTACTATTGTTTTCCTTTATATACCTTAAAATGCAGGACATAAAAAAAAATTCTTCCATCCCTAGTTCAAAACACTTAAAGTTTTGTATATTGTTGTGATTCTCGACTGCAGAATTTATCTATCAGTCTGTGAGAGACAATGATTCCTACAAATAGCTGGACTTTCAGGTATACAGATAATTAGGCGCTAAATGGGTGTTTAGGGGAATACCAATCTTTTGTATCTGAGGGAACAGTGGTTTTGCTGCTGAACTGTCAAGAATCTTCAAATCAGGAAAGTACTTCTTTATTTTCCCCCCATACCTAAGAGGGAATGATTTAACGACAGTAGTTGTTTCACTTCTGTGCTGCTACTGGTGATGGGATTACAACACTAATAATCATATTCACTTGCTGACTTTATTCACTTTTTTTACTAATTTTTTATTAGACTTGTTCTATTACTTGAACTGGGCTTAATTCTGTATTTGATTTTGTTTTCTAATCAAATCAATGGGATTCCATTGGTCACAGGGATCTGTGTTAGTGAGCTACAATGTAGGACATAGGCCTTCAATTTGCCCTGAGGTTTTTTGTGAGCATGTAGGTAGAAGAATGATCTTATGTGTAAGGATCTGCTTTGGAATTCAGGAGATCTGGGTTCAGACTCCCTCTGTGACCTCAAATAAGTCACTTAAGCAGAAATTTTCAAAAGAGCCTAAATTTTGCCTGACGGTTTCAGGTGGGTTTTGACCAGCTATGGAGATGGTCGACATTTCTGAAAAAACATTATGATAAAATTTTGAGGGGGAAAAAGCAATAAAAAACCCTTATTTTTTACTGCACTGCTTTCATTATTTGTGCATACTGGAACTAAATCTACTCTAAAATTAAATGGATTAACCACTCCCCGCCTGGATCTTTGTAAATGTCAGTTTCAGGGAGTGCTTGACCATTTGTAAGTCTATTACTATTGTCTAGCTGCCTGGAGTGGCTCACAACTGTGAGTGCCTTCCTCAGGGCAGACTGTCAAAAACAGGGTAGACACTCCAAACTGGTGGTATGTTCTATAATCAGTTCTTACCAACCTGGTAAATAATTTGAACTCCTGAATCACTATAACTATCTTACCACGGAGTCACAGACAGTCCCCTTAGGCTCTCCAGTCTATCTTGCCACCCAGGCAAGCTGGATTTAGTGATAAATGGTCACTTACACCAAAAAGCACAAAATATTCAGGTTGCTCCCAGTCCCAAGAGACAGGTCACTTATCCCAGGTCAATTGGTATCTTAGATCTCACACCAAGACAACCCTTGTAGCCAATTCAGTAATAAACTAACTAAAGGGTTATTAAGAAAAAGAAATTAGAGTTATTTACAGGTTAAAGCAAGCAAGCAAGCATATAACACAAATGAGTTGCAGTCTAAACCCTAAGAATGACAGCGTCGTAGTGATTGGTCAATGCAAAATGTCTTTTTTCAGGGCCCCTCCAAAAGCTGGCTATTCCTACCCACGGATTTGCAGACAGGACGGAGAACTAAGAAAGCTGGGGGGGGGGGGGGGGGGGGCAAGAGCTAGGATTGGGGTTGGCTCCCGCGCCCACTTTGGAGGATTCAGGGCCAGCCCCAGCATAAATATTCCTTTTGCAGCCGGCAAATTGCGCGTGTGCGTGAGCGGCGTTTTCCGAGGGGGAGCGGAGGAAGTGAAGCTGGGGAGGAGCCGGACAGAGGGACGGGAGCCCTGGCCCCTCGTCTCACCGGTAAGTGGTCAGCACGGTCTTGTTCACCAGGACGATCAGGAAAGAGCAGGTTCCATAGAAGAAGGCGGAAAGCAGCCTGGGCAGCGGCGGGTGAGGGGCACTAGCCGGCTCCTCCTCGGCCTGCTGGGCGCTCATCTCCTCGTACGTGCAACGTGCCTGGGCCGCGGACGACAAAACCCAGCCCCTGGAGAGCGGCGAGGCGCGCCGCCGGACATGCCCGCGGCCCCGGGGGGAGAGTCCCACAGCAGCACCCAGGGCAAGAGCCGCCGCCCCAGCCCCTCCTTCCTCAGCACCAGGGCAGCGAGACAGGAAGAGCTCGCGCCCAGCCAGTCCCCTCCCTCGCAGGCGGGCGCCTCGCTGCTGCCCCTGTCTCGCTCCTGCTGACGCCTCGGAGGCGTGTGGCTGGGGCAGGGCGCGCCCGGGCTCACGGTCCCATCGTTCAGGTGCGCTGCCGGATGCCAGCCATGCCCGCTGCACCGATTCAGGCTGAGCCGCGGAGTGGAGGGAGCCAAGCAGCAGGGAGGTGCCGAGAACAGCAGCTCCAGCTCGTAGGCTGTAGCCTGGAAAAGTTGGGTAGACTCGCACCTGAGCAGTCCCGGCCCAGCACTGGAGAGAGACGCGAGCTGAGTGGTTTCCTCCCGCGTCCCAGCCCGGTGGGCTTCTTTGCCTTCCGAATTTGTTCCTCTCTCTCGAAGATACATGTTCACTCCTACGTCTGTGGGAGATGCACATAAAGGTGCATTAAGCATGGGGCCTGTAGGTATGATTTAAAAAAAACAAACCCCAAAACCCCACAATGGAAAAGGACGTGCAAAACTAGAGTTTAGTGATTGTTATTATATACACTTGTGGCAATTTTTGTTTCTGAGGATGAATTGAGTGACTAGAAATATATACTATGTACATACTCACCAGTGTTAAACATGAATTAAATATAAAGAATTTGAAAAGCAATGATTGAATATTTAAGCTTTCTCTACACAAGAATTGCACCCATTTAACTTAAGGTGTGTTTTTGAAACTTATTTTGGCTATATTTGCGAGTGACAGCGCAATAAAGGAGCCCCTGGCGCACTAGCTCACTACCCGTCCACACTGGCAAGGTACGTAGAGCGCTCTGACGCTGGTGCTCCACCTCAGCGAGTGCAATAACGTTTGCTGCACCCCCGCTGGAGCGTCCGTGGCACCAGTGTGGACGCTCTGGTCCTATAGTGTGCTGTGATCGGCCTCCAGAAGTGTCCCACAGTGCCTGTGCTAGCCACTCTGGTCATCACTTTGAACTCCACTGCCCTGCCCTCAGGTGACCAACCATTAGACCCGCCCTTTAAATTCTCTGGGAATTTTGAAAATCCCCTTCCTGTTTGCTCAGCCAGGCGTGGAGTGCTTTCAGTGAATCTTTCCAGGTGACCATGCCTCCATGCGCCAGGCAAGCCCCAGTATGGAACAATGGCGAGGTGCTGGACCTCATCGGTGTTTGGGGGGAGGAAGCTGTCCAGTCCCAGCTGCGCTCCAGCTGTAGGAATTACGATACCTTCGGGCAGATATCAAGGGACATGATGGAAAGGGGCCATGACTGGGATGCACTGCAGTGCAGGATTAAAGTGAAGGAGCTGTGGAATACCTACCGCAAAGCCCGTGAGGCAAGCAGCCGTTCCGGTGCTGCCCCTGTGACCTGCCATTTCTACAAAGAGCTGGACGCGATACTTGGGGGCGACCCCACCTCCATGCCGAGTACCACCACCATGGACACCTCAGAGCCCAGTGCATCAAGGCAGGAGGAGAAGGAGGAGGAGCAAAGCGGGAGCGAGGGTGCTCCGGCAGAGGAAGACACCCCGGAATCCCTAGATGCATGCAGGCAGGAGCTGCTCTCAAGCCAGGAGGAAGGCAGCCAGTCATGGCGGCCAGTGCTTGGGGAAGGACAAACACCAGAGGAGGTTCCCAGTAAGCGGCTTTTATTTTGGGAAGGAAGTTATTCGGTGCGGGCTCTTGGGGCAAGGAGGGTTAGGGCTGCATGCATGCCTAGAAGCGGAATAGGGCGTTGATGTGCTCTCTCATATCGCAGTAATTGGCCTCAGTGATCTCTTCAAAGGTCTCATCCAGAACTTGGGCAATGCGCTTGCGCAGGTTTCTCGGGAGAGCCACTGTGTTCCTTGTCCCAGTAAGGGTAACTTGTCCTCGCCACTGTGCCTTGAGGGGCGGGGGGACCATTGCTGCACACAGGCAAGCTGTATATGGGCCAGGGCAGAATCCACATTGTAGAAGACCCTCCCTTGCTTCCCAGGTCACCCTCAGCAGCGAGATATCTTTCAGGACGAACTCCTGTGGAAAATGTGGGGACAGTGTTCAGTATAGGGGCCCCCTGCTGCTGTTGGCTCTCCCCTAGGCACAGAAACCCAGAGGACAGTACAGCCGTGAAACTATCAGTCACGCTTGACCCTGTGCTTACTCACCATTTTGGGGCTCCCATGGGTTATGTGCGCTCGCTTTGGGATGGGCAAATTATGCTATTGTGTAGACTGTGCTTGCCCTTAAGTACGGGGGAATCATTGCTCTGTCTGGTGTGAACAATGCTGCCTCTGTTAAGTGTTGCATTCTGCCTTTACAGATGCAACCTTGAGATCTCAGCCGTCCGTGTTATCACCGGCCAAAAGACTCCAAAGAATCAGAAAGAGGCCATGTAGAAGCAAGGAAGACATGTTTCATGGAGTAATGCAGCATTCAAGTAATGAAAATCGAAAAGTGCAGGAGTGGCGGGACAGTGAAAGGAGGATTCGCCAGCAGAATGAGGTGCCCTGGCACAAAAGCATGGTGCTCTGGCAGCAAAGCACGGATCGGCTGATAAGCATAATGGAGCGTCAAGTGGACTCGATAGCCATGCAGGCGGAGCACTATTGTGCCTGACCCCACCCCCCTCCTGCCCCACCCGCAGCCCTTGTCCCAAAACTCTTTCCCTTGTGCCCCCATGTCACCTCCAACCCACTTTCCCCAACATCTGGGTTCTTGCTGCCTCCAACACCTGTAGCTTCACCACCCAGCCCTGAGAACTACGACCCTTACCCACTGTAGTCAACCCCCATCACCATGCAGTATAGCTATCCTGAAGTGCAGCACTCATTGCACAGCACTCCAGACCAGAAGGCTGAGTATGATAACAGGACATATGCAAATCTGTGATTGTACTGTTCCCCACCCCACCCCCTTGCCCTTTCTGTTTCCCAAGCAGTTGTGTTTCTTTTCAATAAATGGATTTTTTGGCTTTGAAAGCATTCTTTATTATTGCATAAAGTAAAAGATACATTAGCCCAGGAAAGAAACAGGCACTGCAAGTCAGCATAGCAAACACAGACTCCTACTAACATTGGAACCGCTGCACTTCACTCCCGTGCAGAGCACCAGACATTACTGGTGGCTTTCAACCTCAGATTGCTCCCTCAAGGCATCCCTAATCCTTGCAGCCCCACGCGGGGCCCCTCTAATAGCCCTGCTCTCTGGCTGTTCAAATTCAGCCTGCAGGTGTTGAACCTCTGAATTCCATGCCTGAGTGAATCGTTCACCCTTCCCTTCACAAATGTTATGGAGGGTACAGCACGCAGATGTAACTGCAGGGATGCTGTCATCGGCCAGGTCCAGCTTCCCATACAGAGAGCGCCAGTGGCCCTTTAAACGGCCAAAAGCACACTCCACAGTCATTCTGCACTGGCTCAGCCTGTTGTTGAACCGCTCCTTGCTGCTGTCAAGGCTCCCTGTGTAGGGTTTAATTAAAGGGTAAGCAGGGTCTCCAAGGATCACAATGGGCATTTCGACTTCCCCTACGGTGATCTTCTGGTCTGGGAAAAAAGTCCCAGCTTGCAGCTTCCTGAACAGCCCAGTGTTCCAAAAGATACGCGCCTCATGCACCTTTCCGGGCCACCCTGCGTTAATATCAATGAAGTGCCCACGGTGATCCACAAACGCCTGGAGAACCATAGAGGAATACCCCTTCTGATTAACGTATTTGGAGGCTAGGTGGGCTGGTGCCAGAATTGGAATATGTGTGCCATCTATTGCCCCTCTGCAGTTAGGGAAACCCATTTGTGCAAAGCCAGCCACAATGTCATGCATGTTACCCAGAGTCACAGTTCTGAGCAGGATGCAATTAATGGCCCTCCAAACTTGCATCAACACGATTCCAGCAGTCGACTTTCCCATTCCAAACTGGTTAGCGACCAATCGTTAGCTGTCTGGTGTTGTCAGCTTCCAGATTGCACCCACTTCTCCACCGTCAGGGAAGCTCTCAATCTCGTGTCCTTGCGCCGCAGGGTGGGGGGTGAGCTCCTCACACAGTCCCATGAAAGTGGTTTTTCTCATCTGAAAGTTCTGCAGCCACTGCTCGTCATCCCAGATTTGCATGACAATGTGATCCCACCACTCAGTGCTTGTTTCCGGAGCCCAAAAGCGGCATTCCACAGTGGTGAGCATGTCTGTGAATGCCACAAGCAAACTCGTGTCATATGCATTACTCAAGTCGATATCGTCAGAGCCCTCACTGTCACTTTGGATCATAAGGAATAACTCAACTGCCAAATGTGAAGTGCTGGCGAGATTAGTCAGCATATTCCTCAGCAGTTCGGGCTCCATTCCCGCAGACTGAAAGGGAAGACAGAGCATGCAGTACAAACACCGTTGAAAGATGGTGCCAAATATAGACAGAAGCACAGGGATTGCTGGGATGCGAACTGATGGATCACGGGGTGTTGGGACAGGACCCAGAATGCCCTGCACCCCCCAACCCCTTCCCACAAGCCACAGCACCAGAATGGGAAAAGGTGCTCTGTGGGATAGCTGCCCATAATGCACAGCTCCCAATGCTGCTGCAAGTGCTGCAAATGTGGCCACTCCAGTGCACTTATTCCTGTCAGTGTGAACAGACTGCAGCGCTTTCCCTACTGTGCTCTCCAAAGGTGAGTTTAACTCAAAGCGCTCTACATCTGCAAGTATAGCCATGCCCTTAGTTAAACCAAGGCAGTGTGTGGGACACTTATTTCAGTTTAGCGAAAGTTTATTTAATATCTGTTTTAAGTTAAATCAGAATGAACTACTCAGACTGAAATAAGAATATCAACATGGGGCTTTGCACCAGATTAACTAAATCAGTTTAAAAACATTTTGAAGATAAATCAGTGCAACTTTCTCATGGTAGATAAGGTCATACTTCTCGAAGGTCAAAGATACTTTAAGTTTCCAAAAAAGTAATTACACTTACTATTACTTTTTGATATGTTTAATGAGCAATTTCAACTTTTTTAAAAACAGGTCATCTCACTGGTAGTCTTTTCACTACCCTGAGCACAGATTGAGGTAAACCAAAATTGTAAACATTTATAATTCTTAATGTAATAAAGCAGTGATACCACCAGCTGCCTCAAAGTACAGTGTGAATAGAGGCCAGGTCTGCAGAAACAGACTTTCTTTACATGCTGCTTCAGTGGGCTACTCTGGTCTTCGTTCTAAAGCCCTTTTATTTCAGAAGGCCATCGTTCTGCATTACCAAACTGATCCCCAGTATAACTGCATAGGCCACTTTCATTGTGTAACATGTATATTACACTTAATCAAAATCTCCAAGTCTTCTTGGCTTTCATTCTTGCTAATTAGATATGAAAGAAATCTTGTCTATTGGGCTGCTGGTATATGAATACTAATATGCTGATGACATTCATATACTGCTCTGCTCATCTACATGCACTCTCTTGTCCACTTAAAGCATTTGATAATGCTAAATTATATCAGTACCTTCACAAATGTGATTAAGTGGTACTAGAGAGACAAAGCGTGTGAGCGAATATCTTTTATTAAACCAATTTTTGTGAGTAAGAGACAAGCTTTTGAGCTTACACAGAGCTCTTCTTCAGGTGGTACTGTCATGCAAATAAAACTCAATTCTGCAATTTCCTGTACAGTATTTGTACAGCCTGAGGAATGCAAGATTCTCACAAAAGAGCACCTGTTAGAAAGAGACAGCATACACAAATTCCAGGGTTAGACTTTTAGGTAGGTTCTGCCCCCTCATAAGAAAGCTAAGCAGATTGCTCATTTTAGGTAATTGTTTCAGCTATGGATTTCATCAGTAGGGCATAGGAGTGGTTACTATCAGATTCTTCAGTGATCTCCATTCAGTTTCTTGTGGGTAGGCCACATGCCAATTGCCACTCTTGCTAATAACTTACAAAAAGTCATTTCAAGGTACCATGAACTTTCCTCCTGCTCATTCAGGAGAGGAAATCATCTTTATAAAATATTTCATTTTCCTTAACAGTGCTTTTATTTACCAATTTTGTCCCCTCAGAGAACCAAGTATAGAAGTCTGATGAAATTATAGTTTGTGTTATTAACCAGTCTTGCCACTTAAGTATTCTGGACAATGTTGCAGGACAATTCCAGTTGTATATCATTAGTTTTCTAGTGTCC
The DNA here is from genome assembly GCF_965152275.1 of Natator depressus. Taxonomy (NCBI): domain Eukaryota; kingdom Metazoa; phylum Chordata; order Testudines; family Cheloniidae; genus Natator; species Natator depressus. The sequence continues at coordinate 86,841,044 of NC_134238.1, read as the reverse complement.
ATAGTTTACCTTAATCTAAAATACTAATAAGCAGGGTGGATAAAAATCAATTTTTTTTTAATTTAAAAAAAAAAATCAGATTTTTTCATTTAAATCAGATTTTTTTGATAAAATGCTTTTTGAGGAAAAAACCTATCTAGCAATATTTGAGCTATAATGTATCTCATCATGGAATAGGGATTATAAATTCTAAAGTATGAGACAATATATTCATGTAATGTTTTTAAGAAAAGGTTTGTAAATGAGCTCCAATAGTTCATGGATTAGGGACCCAATTTTATGGGATTCCAGGGGCTTCTGTATAGATTGTATTTAGGTTAATCTTTCTTTCTACCAAATGGGACTCAGTGCTCAGTCTGGAAGATACCATCAGAGATGCTTAGTTTTGCAGTTCTGAAACTGGATTTGTGTCTCCAGAGACAACATGTTTGTTAACAGCAAAAATGTTTTAAAATATATAGAGGTGATAAATAACAGACCTCAACTCTATTGTCCCTCTGCAAATTTATGTACACAATCAATCCCTTACCTCTCTCTAAAAGTGCAAAATTTCAAAAAGTTCAATGAATAGAAGATTGTTGGGGCAGAATAGATCTGGACAAGGAGAAGTCGGGGGATAAAACGTGAGAAGGGAGGGACAGGCAGTAGAAACAAGTGAAACCGTTTGAGCAGCATGTTCCAGGAGTCTTGAGGTCTTTCTGAGTGTAGCCTTCATTGATTTGAGATCTAGCATACCGTTCTCTCACTAGAAGGGAAAACCTATAATAGCAGCAGGCCGTAAGAGACAGAGTTTGGGAATAAGAACCATTCAGGAAATTTGTTTGCTGATGTTTTAGAGAAAGTCTCACCAGTGAACTAGTGGAAGTCACTTAAGCATTTGGATTCAGAGACTGTTGAAGTGATAGTATCACTTTTAACAGCAGTTGCTTCTTCTACCAGTATAGAAAGAATATTTTCTTCCTTTGGACTAATTCATTCCAAATTGAGAAATCTGTTGGGACCCGAAAAAGCAGGAAAGCTTTTTTTTTTTCTTTTCCAGACTATGAACAGGAAAATGAAGGTGAAGATGACTGAGTTAGCTGCAGAAGCCAATATTTTAAGTTTCTTATGTTGACTTAGCTGACAGTCCATTTAATTTGTTTGGTTTTTTTAATATTTCATTTAACTATTTTAGTTAACAAAAACAAACCCAATTTAAAAAAAACTTGAATGTTTAAATTCAAAAATTCACATGCTTGTTTTGTTAAAATTCTATGCTTGCTGTTGAAGAAAAGAAAATCAAGAATACATAACATTGTTGTTTTAGTTAAATAAAACAATTTAAAAGGTCTGTCTGGTGATGTTCTCCTCCTAATACAGCATGGCAAGAAAATCCTCCAAATATTGATTAACCTGTTGAATTGGAGATAGTTCACCTCCCAATGACTTCATAGATATCTTCAATTACCTTTGGTAAATGAAATAACCAAACAATCATTCATTTTCTGATATAGCTGTAAAACTAGTCTAAAAAGTTTTCAAAATCAATCACTTTAAAAATGTATAGTGTGTACCTCCTAAAAATGAAACCCACATCTCTCTAGGTTATAACAACCAACAAGAATGCACTTTTATGTAGAAATCCATGATTCAATTGAGTCTTCCTGCCTAGTGATTTAAATCTATTTGATTTAAATCAAATCCACCCTGCTGATAAGCTCTTTCACACATACCATGTCTGACAAAAAATAAGAACTTAAAAATTAACAGATCAACTGCAAACTGAATTGTTGGTCATGAAGTAGGACACTTCACTAGCTTGGACTACTTCAAAAAAATGTATTCTTGCCATGTTTATTCATTTTGGACTACCATAATTACTCCAAACAGGATTCTCATTCAAGTGAATTATCTTGAACTCATCAAGTACAGTAATAAGGCTCAGAAACCAATTTCAGGTTAGGAGATTAGGAAGTAAACAGCAAGAGTAATTTTTTTTCCTACAACAAGAATGTATTGGTGAGGCCAATAAACCCTTAAAGAGTCAAGGAACAGTTATAAAGTGATTGAACTGTGGGAGTCAAGAGCAACTAGCTTGACACAATACAGTTAAAAACATCAAAAATTACCACTGCTAACACTTGGATTTTAAACTTAAAATTAAACCAACCTTTATTTGGAGCACCTATGAAAATTACAGCACTTTTACTCTTTTGCTGTTAAATCATGCCAAACTACAACTGACACTTATGCAGCACAGAACATTTCAAAATTATGTTAAGAAATACTCCAAAAGCAGTCTAACACCTCAAACAATTCTAGTTGGTATTTTCCCAAAATGTATAACATATACAAAACAGATTAAGCTGCTTGAACGTGTTTAGTTAGACCAAATTCAATGTACTGAATAATTTGTATAAAGTTTCTTCCAGTACTATAAATGTGTCGAACCTATTACAATTGATTGGGGAAACAGGTTCTCCTCCCCAACCCCAAAACATGGTCCTGATTTCTGCAACTGGCTACTAACAGATCCCTGTGCCCACATGGAGTGCCTATAAAGTCAGCAGTGCTCTATGTGGGCATGCACAGGGGGTCTGCCCATGTCCAGCCACTTGAAGGATTAGGGCCCAACACTGTTAGTCTTAGAGGTTTTACAGCTACTGCCTTTGAATTGCCAAGTAGTTGTATGTAGTTAGAATATCCCAGGTGGCCACAGAAGAGTATTTTGCTTTATTTAATGTTTTTTTTAAAAAAAGCTTGAGGCCAAATAAATTAACAAGGAAATAAACACAAGAAATTAAGAACTGCATTGGTAAATCTAAAAATCACCATCACTTAAAAGTTAGAATCTCTGACCATTGTTTAGTTAAGTGCACCAACACAATTGTAGACATGTACCAGGTTAATAAAATTCATGCCATTATAGGAATCAGTTATTAGAAAAACTGAATTCAAGAGTTGCATTCTCTACTATAATCATGTTATATTTGTGAAACATCTGTCCTCATCTAATCAGTTTAAAAAAAATTAAGAGGGAAGAGTCTATAGCCTGGGTAATGTTATGAACTACAGAAGCAGTAGGTCAATAAATTTGGAAGATATTAACAAAAAATCCAGTTGTTATCCACTAAACCAGCAGCCCAACATTAAAATATTTATATATAAAAAATGTGGTGAATTGAGCATGCCCAATTCAACAAATTTTTTATCATCTGTTAGCATATTACACATCTCTGGTTATATGCTGCTCAAAAGAAAGGCAAAATAAGACCATGAGACAAGCCTGTTGTATTGTAAATCAGATAAAACCAATACAAAACATGAGGTGATGAGGATGTACTGTTAACCTTACTTTTCAGTTTGTGCTTGAGATCACTAAGCAGTGCTCTGTAACTTCATTTATTTGGGAAAGATATATGAAACCACACAATTTAAACACACTTGCAACTATCTCTGGAAGCCTATTTTCTAGTTGAACAGCAAATATTCTTCTGCAGTGTTTAACTGATAGCTGTACTACACTTAGTGAACACAAACTTGACATCTTATCCTGAAGTAAAGCAATAAGGTGGCTTTATGCACTTAAAACAAAAGAATATGGAGGCTTCTATTTGCTAATAGTCATATAAAAGCAGAACTTTAAAACTTAGTGTTAGCTAATAAGGTCTAAATAGTTTACTACAAATCAATACCACCCTGTAAATACCCACTTTATTAACAAAACAAGTGCCAAATCTCATTACAGGGTCCAAAATATCTGAGAAATATTACCAATTGTTACCTTTATGTCTAGACTTTGCAAGACTAATCATTCATTTTCAAATAAGCCTGACAATGTGCAAAAGTTCCCAACATCATGTGCTAGGAATAACAAGTGCTACTCAGACCAAGAGATTCTACTGAAATCTTAAGTCTAAAACAGATAGCGAAGTCAGTCTCATACTTTGGGCAGTTGGCAGTCACAGTGAAGATCCTGAACTCTTATAGTTTCTATGTAACTACTTTCTTCGCAGCCACAAGTTAGAACCTTTGCCCTCTTCTTAGTGATACTAGATAAAATATATTGCCATTAAAGACTTGGTTGCATCACCGCTTACAGTATTATCAAACGTACTAAATGTAATTTTGTTTAAATAGTCAGATAAATAATCCTCCTCTTGTTAACTGTACAATTCTCCTATTCATACAAGCATTATGTTCAGAAAGTGCTTCCTGTGAGAACTGCTTCAAATGAATGAATTAACCTTGCAAAAAATCTAACTTTCCACAATATGCAATTTGTCGACCCTGCATTGTGCAGTCCCATATTTACAAAATACTTAAAAACTTTACATCTGTCTTTTACCATACAAAAAAGTGCAATTCTCTCACCCCATCTTGTGAGGCAACAACATTCTTCATAAATTCTACAGAATAGCAGCCTATGACAAGCAAATAAGGTGCTTAGCTTATGCCCAGGATCTAACTGTTTAAGTACCACCAGGCAGTACATTTTATATACTGGCAGATTCAGTTCCTATGCTACTGTCGCAGTGGTGCTCCAGCCAGGTTTGCAAGCTCAATAAGAGCCAGTGCACCATGCAGGCGTTCACGCTGCTCCTGAAGACGGCGGCGGGCAGCTGAGGGAGCACTATTTTTTTCCTCATCATCCTCTTCATCAGACTGAAGATATTCCATGGGATCTTGCTGTTCCTGGTCAGCTTTCTGAGCTGTTTTGCTTTTCAGAGTAGGAGTGCGCTGTTCTCTTGTCTCCCAATACCTGTGAAGTCAAAGTTTTACATAGTTTATAAGCATCATCCAACTTGACCAACAAGTTTCATTGAAAGCTGACAAGAATCTTCCAAACCAGAATCTTAAAACACGATTGGATCATTCATTTAATTCCAATTGCTAATTTCTCAGCCCCTATTTTGTGGTATTTAAACAAACAGAAAGCTTTCCACCTCAGGAAGATGATGCAGTATTCAGCTCCCTTTTCAAACCCCCCCCCCCCCCCCCCAATCCTTTCTATATGTTGTTCCCACACCTCCATCATAGATTCTAAGGCCTGGAAGGACCACTGTGATAATTTAGTCTGATCTCCTTAATAAACACAGACCAGAGAACTTCCCTGAAATAGTTCCTGTTTGAACTAGAGTATATCTTTTAGAAAACACTCAATCTTGATTTAAAAGTTGCTAGTGATGGAGGATCCACCACAACCCTATGTACACTGTTCCAAAGACAGGAAGATAGGGAGTATTGTTATTCACATTTTACAGATAGAAATTTTAATGTCTCAGAAACTAAGATTAAAAGACTAGCTTAGAAGTCTGTGGCATTCAGGAACTGAATTCAAATCTCAAGTCCCAGTCCACTACAAGACCACTCTCTCTCTCTCTCTCTCTCTCTCCCCCCCCAAAGAGTCAGTCAGCTCTTAATACACCTACCACCACCTTCCCTCATACATGCGTATTCAACACCATGAATACTGCAGCACCAAAGGAAAACACTGCTTATTACAGCAGCTGTTAATACAAAGAGCCACTCAAAGGGAAAACAGATGAGAAGGAAAAAATCAAAAATCCTTCCCAATGAGAAAAAAAAAAAAAAACCAGAAGCAACTACCACTAGAGAAGTTAATTCTAACCTCTGGAATTTAAACAAATAGCACACTAGGGAACAGCTGAATCATTCAACCTGAAGAGAAAATGAAGAACAGAGGAAGTGTGTTGTATCATCTTCGGAGTACAATGCTTTTATACAGCATGCAGTAGCACATTCATCAAAATGAGACATCTGTGTAACCACGGAGGGAATATTAAGAACTTCCTGAGAAACTATGTCACAAGAAGTGCCTAAAAGAAGTCTGACTTGGGGTGGTTGTGCCAGTGAAAAATACCAAGTCCATATTTGATACTGATGACAATTTTAATTCTCTTAGAGGCTCTATGGATACGCCCTTTGCTAGATTAAGTCTCTCGTGGCATAGGTGTGAAGGAACTGATACATTCGAGAACTGCCAAGGTGAATAAGACCCAGAGAAATAATGAGTCTTTAAAAATTGTTTCACATAAAGGTTGTATAAAAAGTATTATAATTCAACAGGAATTTAAAAATAGTCTGAGATGATAAAAAACACCATGAGTGTAAAAGTTTTTGGCTTCTACTGACATTTCAAACCTCACTGCTCTCAGCATCTTAATAAATAATTCTAGATGGTCACAGTTTAAGAGAACTTACTTTGCTAGCCACTCAGCAACAGCTTTATTGTCAGCGGTTTGTTTTTTACTCAGTCTGCCTGTGGGTTCTTCTCTCTTCAGTCTTGCATAGGGATGCTTGGGGCAATGACGGTTTGCATGTGTGAATCTGCTTAAACATCCTTAATAAAAAAGCAAGGACAATAATCAAGAAAAGCAGTTGTCCAACATGTAAGCCCAAAATTTAAGAAACTAAGTCATTATTAAATTAACTTTCTTCCTGCTCTAAAATCTGGATTCAATTCACCATAGAATGCCCCATAATCAAAAAATTAAGTAATTTTTTAAACAACCTGCTTATACTTTTAAGAACTTTGCTTTTAAACTGACAAATGTTTATGTGGTTGCACACAGACTTATTTCCCCCCCCTTTTAAAAGATTATCTAAAATGGAGATTCCAGGGCACATGTAGATGGTAGTACTAATACTACTGCCAAACTTGCCCATGCTCTAAATACCGCCAGTTATTTTCTGATGGCTTACCATTTTCTGAGCAGACAAAAGGCTTTTCTCCTGTGTGAAGACGTTGGTGTGTTTTGAGCTGCCCACTCTGAACAAAGGCTTTCCCACAATCTGGATAGTCACACAAATAAGGCCTTTCACCTAAAAAAAGTTGAGTAGAATTTTAAGAGTTATAAATTCAGAAAGTCTGGACACCATCTGGTGATGGTCCATGGCTCAGTGTTTCTGCTGAGGATCCCCTAAATCAATGATGAAAAAACAATTCCTTTGTGGAAAGATAATGGTAGCCCAGAAACTGTAAAAATCCACTTCCACAAGGACATCAAATTGAAATTTAGTCAACTGAGTTAGTGTTTAAGTGGTCTTAGGTGCTACACTTGCCCTAATTCTCTTGACAGTTGTGATTTTACAATGATATTTTGCAATTTACACAGCCTTTCCCATGTTACTATGTAAAAAGACCCACACAAATGAGAAACAATGACAATATAAAGGAATAATAAACTGAGCTAACACAAAGTAAACAGCGACTACAGAAAAAAATATTCTCTAGTAACTTTCAGTTGCAACAATCTTAGGTGTTACTTATAACAGAAGTAATTTTCAAACAAAACAGAGATTTGAGTGTCCCTAACACAGCAGAAGTGATTATGTTGTGGTAAAATGTAGAAATCCTCGTGCATAAGCACAAATGTTTATATTATGGGGTGACTGATTTAATCTTTGTCTAGCAGGAGGAGGGCTTGGGGGGTCTTGCAGAGGCTACAGCCACTCCAAAATTTGGCTTAGCCCCTCCCCCCAGAACTGGGCACCTGGCCAGCAGCTGACAATCTCCAGCCACCCAGCTGCTGTCTTGACAGTCTCCCCTTCTTTGGGAAGCTGACTCATGGCTGGCAGGATGCTGTGGGAGCTTGCCCAATGTTAGAGGTGGCTGTGCCTGAGTGGATCTCCACTGAGCTGGGGGGACAGGGAGCCTGTCTGTGCTGGTGCCTCTGGCTCAGGAGTGGGAGTTGCAGCTGCTGCACTGAACAATCGTTCAGGCTCTTGAGTGCTCAGCTTAAAGAGACAGTGCACTGACACACTCACAGGCACACACAGTCTCTCATATACTCCCTCCAACACACACACACTATTATTATTTCTTGGTACTTTCTGTCAAAATGCACAATGCACATATATTCTCTGTAATTTCATTCTTTCAAAGTTCATTAAAGATTACAGTACTGTTAAATTAGTTTTTTGACTGGACTGTGCATTTCATAATTTTATTTCTTATGCTTAAATTTAATCCTTTGAGTAGTGAGTTCTAAAATACCTAACCTGCCCTGGCTGGAATCATTACTTTTACCGTATTGTGCTTTGTCATTAATTATTTAAAATGAATGGTACAATCAAATAGTGTCCTTCTAGAAAGCAAATTTAGCTTGTACTCACTTTAGCAGTACGAGTTTAAAAAAAAAATGAGCTGAACTCATAACTTTAAACATTGTGCAGATGGTCACGTTTTTCAATTTTTATTTTTAATTATATTTGTAACGTAACTTAAAATGTGTACGAAAATAAATGCAGTTCCAAGTCTGATACTAATAGTAATGGAGTCTAATGTTAGTGAGTCACATACATGATTGTGATCAGTAAACATAAATGCCAAAATAATTAGAATAAATTCCTGTCCTTAATAAAAGGAAGAAAACAATCACGTTAAAAATTAAATATGTTTTTAGTGGAGAAAAAAATAATTAAAATAGAGTAAATAATGGCAGTAACACAGAGTAGGTCTTTTAGAGAAAATAAGCAGATTTTATTTATCTCTACTATAGATGCGTACAAAGCATCTAACTTGTGTTTCTGATATCTGTCTTAAGGCTCCAAAATTTATACCTCAAGGTTTGGAATTATCTTGCTGTATTATCTCCTGATTTTTCTAAACTTAAAATATGGCTTTAATAGGGGCTTTTAAATATGTTTTTCTTTCTTTATATAGGAATTAGATACACTGCTCCTATCACTTCATTTCTAAGTTATCTGCAAAAAAAACAACCCTGGAGTTTTCGGGTACTTAAGTAGCCCCTGGAATCACAGTAAAAGTCCGCCCCCCATCTGAAATGGCACCCCTGCTTCCTCCCTACATGGTTCACATCCCCAGTGTGGCTCCCTGCCACATGCCTGCTGCAGCTGCACATGCTCTGGCTTAGGCCGACAACATTTTGGTTTGCAATCTGGCTTGGGCTCAGGAGCCACATAGACCCAGCATCCATTCTCTTTCCCACCCACTGCCTCTTCCCGTTGCTAAAGACTGAGCACAGAGCAGAAGGTGTCCAGGTAACGCCTTCTATAGCACCTGTGTGTTCAGTTCTCTTTCTTGCACTGAGGCCCCCTGCTCCAGATTGACTGCAGCATGAGTTGTATCATGGCTCTGAGTCTCCAAATATCTTACTTTGCCATGTGCAAATGGCAGAATTTTAAAATGTAATACAGTACTTTCTCCAATTTAAAGTAATTAGCTATTAATATTATTTAACCAGTGATTTTTTTCCCCCAGAAGTTTGCATTTGTTAGTTATTAGTTTATTGGCTTAATTATTTTTCCTATTGGTTTTCTGTAAATAAATGTTGCACAAGAAGCTGCTACAGATGAAGTTTAAAACCAAATCAATCTGTTTATATTTTTATTCCCCTTCTGAGGATAACAGATAAAACACACATTTAAGTGCATATTGTTAGAAAAAATAAGCAAGCATGTGTGCCCACAGCATGTATAGTGCCCCCGCCCTCTCAATTTTCATTCTAGCCAACCTCAGCCCTGCACTGGAAAGAGGCTGGAGCCGCCCCTCTTGTCTAGTACATGAAGGATGGCACTTGGCTGAAGTTATGTTCAAAATCTGTAGCACTGTTCACAATTCCACCACTAGGTGATACTAAACAAATACTGTTTGGCCAAAAGAATACTGGCCAAAAGAAACAGGATTGCTAACATTTCAGAAATAAAGCTCTGATTACAATGGAAGTTAAGAGTCTAAACACCTTTGGGGATCTGGGCCTAAGTCTGTAGCCTGTGGCCAAATCCTGAGGTCCATAAATGGAGCCAGATCACCCTTGATCCATGCACAGAAATCCACAGATCCTACCCTTTCCAAGAGAAAATGGGGTTGTTGCCTCCACAACACTGTTAGCATTTCCTGGACTTGCACAGAAGCAAGAGCTTGATATGGATTTGGATGGAGAATCATAGTGACTTGTGAATGGGGTTGGCAATACGCTACTCATTATGGTGATGAGCCTTGCCCTGCTACAAATTTCACTGTGAAGGTTTAGGGGAAGCAATACTACAGCGTGAAGCTGTATTTCCTGCCTCTCCAAAGCCTCTGGCAGCTACTAAGCAGTCATATGCGACCCAACCAATGGTAGAATGTCTCCAAGAAGGCTTCTGTCCTTTACAGAGCCCTAATAGCTAGGGCTAGGAGGGGCAGTTCCAGGAAGGCTGCAGAAAGAACTTCAGATTTTCTTCTCTTCCCAGCTATTTGCTGCCTGCTGTCCACAGAAATGTGTTAAGACCTTCAGTTATACAGGCAAACTACCACTAAAGTCAATGGGAGTTTGCCTAAGAAAGGACATCAGGATTTAGAGGCAGAATATTAGGTCAGCTGAAGACAAATCTGCAAATAATAAATACAGCTAATAATTTCTGCCTTCCTATTCTACAGGGAAATTTCAAAAGTAAATGAAATGGGCAAATAGTCTTTTCGTGAGATCTAACTGGCCAAATCTAGTACCGTAGTAAGTCTATATAAGTCAATGGAGTATCATCACCAAGGATGTATCTGGCCCAATGAGTTTTCCATTAAGACAATCTGAATCGGTTAGCACTTCAGGGATGGAAGTTTAACGTTACCGAGGAAAATGAAATACAAAGACATCTTGTGTGTGACCAAAAAAGAATAGAAAAATTGGCGTTTAATACTGGCAGACAGGCAGACTTGCCTTATTTGATCCAGAAAAATAAACCACAGGAGGCAAGTTATTTTGAAGGTATTATCAAGTATTGTGACATTTTATTGCAGAATATAATGTCATGTACATAAGAAAAATCTGTTCAATTATGCTTAGTATAAGGGAACAATGAATCTCGCTTTTCAAAAGCAAGATGGGTCCAGTTTGTCAATGCATAATGTTTTAGCAAAGAATTAACCATTTTTCTGTAACACTCTTACATTATTTTTCCCCAAAAAGATGCAGTTAGGTGGTCAAAGGTCTGTGTTAAAATAGTCAGCAGTTTTTTCCCCCTAACAGCCAAGAGCTGAGCAAAACGGAGCATCTAGATAAAGTTAAAAAAAAAAATCTGATCTCCCCTAATCTAAATGCATGTTAGCTACATAATTATTAAATAAGTACTCCTAGGAAGAAATTTTATCCTTAAATTTAACCCAGAAACATATTACATCAAATAATAAACACAAAAAGAAGGGGTGGTAATGAAGAAAATGAGAGAGGGCAAGGTGTATTTAAATCTAGTCAATTTTTTTTTTTAAAGCTCAAAATATAATACCTGGCCTAAAGCTCCCCTGACAATTTTTTATGGATTTATTAACATTTTCCTTCTCTGCACTCACCCTTCCATTGTTGTGTGAAGGACCCACACAAGAGGGAAACAGAGAAAAGAAAGTGAAAAGTACCATCATATATAGAGTAAAACCAAGAAAAAAAATCCTCCTTTTTTTTCAGTTACTAAGTGTAACATGTAACTAAAGCAGAGGGAAACAATCTCTAAATGTTTCCTTTTATCGCAGCAATGCTGGTTGCTCTGCCACAATTACTCCAGTATAAACACAAGCAGTTACACAAAGATTAAATTTAAACAATGTCTTGACCACACTAACAGACCTCAGGGAAAAAAGTAGTCCATTCAATAACTAGACCAGAATACTAATTGTAAGAATGGAAGAACTTCCAAGCTAAAATCTTAACTACTTGATAAATATTTCTTCTATGCACAACATTACATTCCTTTCACTTACCAGTGTGAGTTCTTTTGTGTGCCTGTAAAGATTTCTCTCGTGGAAACACCCTGTTGCAGATGTTACAACGGATTCGGCTGGATGAATGCTCTCCCTCACTTATTAGATCTCGCACTGTGTCTGCTCTTGGTCGGCCACGTCTAATACCATCCTATCAAAAAACCCACACTATTAAGAAACTGTGCAGTTTGTTTAAAAAATATCAATATAGTACTTGCAGACAAATGATTCAGTCCAAGGGAAGCTTTTCTAAACAGGAACTTTCTGTTTCTCGAAAGTATGTACCAACACATCAGGAAAATACAGTTGTTTAATAGCTTTTATTTTCCTCCATCGTAATTATTCATCAAACATTAAAAGAACCACATCAAGAGATTTAAATCCATAGCAACTATTCTTCCCTGAAAACAAGTTAATCACAAAGCTCCAGCTTAAATGTCATTTTTAAAGAACACAAGTAATTAGATACTAGAAACATGATGTCATTGCATAAACACAACAACAGCATTCAAGTTATATATATATATATATACACACACACACACACACAGACGTGTAAGAGTGAAAGAGCTGGACCCAGGGATTACCTCGATTTAACATTAAGTCTTGAACCAGTTTATTGTTTAAAAATAAGCATATCATGAAAGCACAACAAATACGAAGTCAGGGTATATCTGGCACTCTAAATTATTTTATGGTAGGAGTCACCAGATGGCCCTATTACATAGTTAAAAAAAAAATGTTCTCAGCATATGAGCTCTGTTCAATCTTCAAATAAACGTTACATTGTTCTCAATTTGGTGATGTAATTTCTTTTTGGGGTAGCCACTGCAAGCTGCAGCACAATTTGCTCTCTGCCTTAATCTCTTTAAGGAAAGAGAATTCTTGGTTTCCAGGGAGCAACTCTGTCCCAGGCATCTGATGAAGTGAGCTGTAGCTCACGAAAGCTTATGCTCAAATAAACTGGTTAGTCTCTAAGGTGCCACTAGTACTCCTTTTCTTTTTGCGAATACAGACTAACACGGCTGCTACTCTGAAACCTGTGTGCTGCTTGAGTACTCTTGTTCAAGGATTGAGGAATACAGTGTAAATAAAAACATCACTGATTTCACCTCCCATGATAAAACCTACTTGCACAGCACTATCATCTTGGCAGAGGGAAGACTATTATACGATATTCTAGAATATTTTGGAAAGAGCCAAACTTTTTTTGTAACTTTTAAAATATATTAGACTAAGTCACCTAGCTCACGGAGTGTCAGGATTGAGAGTCTCCTCCCGCTAAACTTCTCCCTTTCCCTACTACTGACACCATGAAATTATAATTGAAAGTATAAAGGCCATTCCAACTTTGGATCAGTTAGACTGCACATAACAGAACAAGAGGCAACATTTGCCAGGACTGAACAGCTCTACTTGTGAAAAGGAAAGAGAACTACCACATCATGCATAGTCCTCTGTCAGCTAACAGATTGATTTGAGCACATTTTTAAACTTCAGGTCCAGAAAAGACGTGGCAATAGCATTTGTATGAATGTAAGTAATACACAAGAAGTCTTGGAATGCATTGTTCTGAGACTTATACAACTCAGCTAAGTTGCTATTACATTTTTATCACTAAAGGCAGCAAAGAGTCGCTGTAATCAAAGACCGTGAATGGCTAGCCAACTACAAAAGCAGTTTCTCCTCCCTTGGTGTTCACACCTCAACTGCTAGAAGAGAGCCTTATCCTCCCTGATTGAACTAACCTTGTTATCCCTAGCCTGATTCTTGCTTGCATATTTATACCTGCCTCTGGAAATTTCCACTACATGCATCTGACAAAGGTGGTATTCACCCATAAAAGCTTATGCTCCAATGTGTCTGTTAGTCTATAAGGTGCCACAGGACTCTGCTGCTTTTACAGATCCAGACTAACACAGCTACCCCTCTGATTCTTATCACTAATATTTTTAGTAATGCCCTTTTTGGAGGGTTCCTATTTTAACACTGGGATATAAATGAAGTAAAAGATTGTTTTAGAGGGGCCTGAATCTTGAAAGAACTCAGCCAGCCAGCCAATGTGCAGAAGGATCATGTATTTAAATATCTACATTTCCTCAACTGCAACCAGGAGTTTAGAGGAAGTTTGAACGACCAAATTACCTCCTCACACTCTACACCTTGGCCGGGGTTGCGGTAAAACAGAGATCATTACCTTCCATACAGATTCAGTTGTTACTAAGGCTGAGGGTGAGTAAGAGCACAGCTGGACTCTCAGAGCCAGGCCGGCTTTACTGGGTTGTCAGTTTGGAGAAGCATTTTTACTTGGAAGCTGAGCATGTGGCCTGGAATCGGCGAGACACAGCTGGCGTCTCACGGAGCATTTGTACAGAAGCACTGTGCGGGGTGGGGCTGCACTGCAGAGGGCCACGAGTTGCGAACAGGTGAAATTCTACCACTGCACGACCCCCATGCCCGAGAGTTTACTGAGAGGGGTGTCAAGTCACTGGGCCACGCTCCCCGCAGCTCTGCTCCCAGCCCCGACCTCCGCGTCCCAGACCCCGAATGCCCAGACTGCAGGCAGCCCCGCCCCCAGCAGAACCCTAGGCTTATAGGCTGACATACCGCACCGCGCCTGCGCACAAAAGTGGAGCCGGAGCGCTGTCGAACCCTCCCCAGCCAGCATATGACACAGGCAAACGGCGAGCGAGCGTCTGGCGGGTATAGTTTTGGCGCGCGAATGTGTCGTCACCGGCGCACGAGCTGCACCCGGAAGTGACTTCACTTTAAATCGGGGGTGGTGGTCACAGATTCACCCTTTAAACCGGACAGACGCCCGGCGCCCGCCCTCACCAATGCCCGCAAGCGCCCCGCGGCGGCAGCGCCTCCCCCATCCTATGGGCCCGGCGAGGGTTTAACCCCATCGTGCCCAGCTCCCTGGCATGCTCCCTTCGAACTCACCTTCAGGTGGCTGCCGCCGCCGCCGCTATCTGGGCTGCCCGCCTCCTCATCCTCCCCGCTGGAGGCTCTGACCACCCCCCCTCGAGGCTGCTGGACGGAGGAGGGAGCGGCGGCGCTACTGGGGCTGAGGGTCACGTTGTGCGCGTTTTCCCCCCAGCGCCAGGGATACACCATGAAGTCACTGAAGCCGGGGCTGGTGGGGACGGGCGGTGGGGGCGCCGGCTCCTCACTCCCCCGGGGCGGTTTAATCGGGGTGGTTTTAATAACGGAGACCAGGACCCGCTTCGGGGAGTCCTGGCAGAAGATCACCGGGGGGCCCGGGGGCGGCCTCTCCGCCATCGCGAGCCCCTCACAGACAGCGGGGCGGGGAATCTCTGTGGCGGCTCAGGCCCGCTCTCCCGGGCGCCGAGATCTCACCCTACGGCCGCCTGTCACCGCCCGATCCGCCTCAGCCACTCATCGCCGGCCGGTCCTCTCCGGGTCTCCCCTTCCGCTCCGGCCGCGGACCTGCTGAGCCGCAATGTCAGCGGCGGCCGCCGGCCATGGCAGCAGCCCGCGGAGAAGGGGCCACACCTGCGCTTCTCTCGTTTGCAGCGGCGTCGGCTCCCCAACCTGGCCTCGGTCACAACAGAGCCCGAGCCGCCGCCGCCGCAACCCCTCCGAGCCTGCAGGCAGCCCGGCCCCTGCCGAGCCCAAGATTTTCCCGCGTTACATTTCGCGCCTGGGCGGAACCAATCACCGAATCCAGTTGATATATAATAGAGTGACAGCCAAGTTCAGGCAATCACCTGTGAGAAAATGGCCGGCCACGCCCCCGGGGGCGGGATGTGGGTGGAGCTCGGTCACATCCAGGCCCCGCCATTGGCGGGAGAGCTCTCCAGCCAACAGAATTCGAAACTTCTTGGGATCGCGGGCCAGAGGCGGCGATGCTCCGCCCTGCACTAGGGGCGCCGCTCCGACGGAGCTGGTCGGATGCTGATTGGGCCGCTGAAGGAAGGAGGCGGGGCCATCGTGGCGTTATGGTGGGCTGTAAAGAGGCCGGGCGGGTTGCTGCGTTTGGCGGGCGCTGTTGTTGTCTTATTCTTTTGGCCAATCATGGAGGCAGAAGATAGCTTCCCGCGCGCTTTCACCATTTATGACGTCTCTTGCTGTGTCACCTGTTCATCTTAAAGGGGGTAGGCAGAGGTATTGCTGGGGCCTCTGGCTGCTCCTCCTTCTCCCTCCCCCGGGCACTGTTAAGCCAGCGACCTCACGCTCCAGGCTCCACCCCCGCCTCGCTCCGTGCCAGGTGCCGCTTGCTGCTGTGGGCGCAGCCCGGCTTTCCCGCGCTGGGCTACGCAACGCCTGGCCCG
Source organism: Natator depressus (assembly GCF_965152275.1). Lineage (NCBI taxonomy): Eukaryota > Metazoa > Chordata > Testudines > Cheloniidae > Natator > Natator depressus. The sequence continues at coordinate 86,825,051 of NC_134238.1, read as the reverse complement.
TGGGCCGCTGCAGGCGCCGGGACGTACCCGGCGCAGCGGTCGGCGGGCAGCCTTGCCACCGCCTGCATAGAGCCCCTGTGCTGCGGGGTGGCCGCGTCTGCTGATTTCGGGCACCTAGTGCCCCAGGCAGAGTGAGCAGCGCTCCCCGGGAGGAGACGTAACAAGGACAGCGGGCGCGCTCTTTATCTGCCGGTCCCGTTCTCATGCTTTTCTCCGCAACCTGCAAGGCTGAACCTGACTTTCATTAGACAACCCGCGAGCCGGACCCGCCCATGAGTCTCTCGGCGCTGGGGGCCGTGGCTTGAAGAGGAGGCCCTGGCAGGCTGTGATGGCCAGGCCGGGACTGCTGTCCTTCTCCGCTCTGCCTAGATTGGAAGACTAAGTTCCCCAAGGGGATGTTTGTTATGTTGTGTTTGCCCCGAGACCTGGAGGGCGGATTTTACAACGCTTTTAGGGCTTCGTTTTAAACAAAATCAAACATTTTAACTAGATGACTAAATATTTACCATCGATATACTGGTTGATGGTAACTGCCCAGTCGTTGTAGATGCTTCCAGGAAGAAGTGGGTGTGTGCTTTTGAAGTGGCAGAACCATTGTCCTATGAAAGCAGCATTATCAAAAGGAAAAAAAAATCTGCCTGTGCTTTGAAGACCCTGTGCTCTCAGCTTGAAAAGTCAAATATCTCACAACAGACAGAGATTGCATTTTAAAGTTACTCCTGTTGTTCATATTGCAATAGCATCTAAAGGCTCCAATCAGGATAATTTCCTACATACTACATATCTGGCATGTCAGATGCCCTGTCTTCATCAGTTTCAATTAACATGCGTTTTTTCAAGTTCTGCAAGTCAGTTTCAGAAACAAGCCCTTGTGATACTTGGGGGACAGTTTGCCCCCGGGATGTACAACTGTAGTTAGAGCATCCTAAATGATTCAGAACTCTTATTTGGTACTGAATCAGAAGTAACCTATAGCTGCAATGGAATTTTATTAGTATTTGATTTCCTTACACATTAACAGGTTTCAGAGTAGCAGCGGTGTTAGTCTGTATCCGCAAAAAGAAAAGGAGTACTTGTGGCACCTCAGAGACTAACAAATTTATTTGAGCATAAGCTGGATTCCGATGAAGTGAGCTGTAGCTCACGAAAGCTTATGCTCAAATAAATTTGTTAGTCTCCAAGGTGCCACAAGTACTCCTTTTCTTTTTACACATTAACAGTTTCATGTGCGCTAAAGTGAACATCGTTTGTAATCTGTATCAAGAAAATTATTTGCTGAGTGAGTTAACCTTTCTACCCTAATCAATGTACAGACAAATTTGTTCCATTCTGTGATGCTTAAAAGTTCTAGGCATGTAGCCAATTTCTTGCATTGTTATTTTGCAGAGTAATAGCTGCGGCGTTAGTTTCTTGATATTTGTCCATTGATATATCTTCCCAGTAACAGCATATTGAAGGGTTCTAATCCAATTTGTTATTGATTCAGTTACTTATTCCATCTTCGCAATATGGAATAATCAGTAGATGTGTCCAAAATATGTTTTGAATACAAGTTCTCCAGCATTGATTGAAGTACTTGGGATCTTTGTCTTTCACATATATAACACACACCTTGTATTCCAAAACATAAATTAGTAATAAAATTTCCATCTTTACAAGAGAACACATGATTCTGTATAACCAAAAAGATTCCCAAGTTTCATCTAATATGTAAATGGTAGCAATAAATTGTCTGAACATAGTGAAATTGCTTTTGGATAATTTAGCATTATACCATTTGTAAAAAAAAAAAAAAGGAAAAAAAAATTGGTTGAACTGATCTAACCATTGCCAACATATCTGAGCATCTGCTAGCATGGACCACCTACATCCCAAAAGATTCTCATTGAAGTTAATACTACTCCACATGGATCCAGCAATCCACACTAGCAGATTGCATGACAGATCCAGGGCCTGTATCAGCTTTTACTTTATCCATTTGAAGTGTTTTGGTTTTTTTTAAAAGGGTTCAAAACTGAGAAGCATGAAGACATAACCTGTGAAGCTTGTTCATCTTTAATATAGAATAAATACTACCTATCCAGCTTATAAAAAATCAGCATTAATATTAGAAAATGTTTTAACAAATGAAGAGAAAAGATTTGGAAATAGATACACCCGTATATTTGAATTTATCCAGTATACACCTAAAAGGATAATTGCATTCTTTTTTTACTAATTGTCATAGGTCTGGTCAAACTCCCCCTTTTGGACACTCACCAGGCTGCTGTGTTTGGTTCACTTCCTACACACTGGGCCCATATGCTTTTAAGCTCCCTTTGTCTGGGCAGGCTTCAGTCATCTCTTCCATTAGTCTTTCTGGCACACTCTCTCTATTTGGTACCCCTGCTGGATGTGGGAGCTCACAGCCCAGCTGCCTTAGGGCCCTACGACCAGTGCTGACCCTCTACATTCCAGTAGCTTAAGCACTCCCTTTCCCAGAGGCAGAGCTCCACTTTGTGGGCAAACTGATACAGTTTAAATCTTCAGGAACATGTGATAGCTAAAGCAAAAATATACAGACTGAAAAAGACATTCTAAACCAGTCATACTTTATGCAGCAAGAGCAAGAGATACACAGCTGTGTGGGAAAACAACAAAACCTATACACAAATTCTTGCCACAGTGTCCTCCTCACTCCACGAGTCCCCTAGTCAGTGTCTGTTAAGGGGAGTCCAGAATTCTGCTGCACCCCATCTCCTCCTTCCTTCCTTCTGCTCAGTCTTGCCTTCTTGTTCTGGTCTCTTTTCACTTTCTGCTGCCCACAGTACTTCCCAGATATTGTATTAATTCTGTCTTCCTCTTAAAGAAATTTCATACAATGTCACACTAATACATAATTGCATTTTTAATACACTGGAGTTCTAAAAATACTTAATTCAATAATATTTAACTTAATTTAAGAAGGTTTGTTCAGGATATTGCCATATCTGTCACAGGTTTCAGAGTAGCAGCCGTGTTAGTCTGTATATGCAAAAAGAAAAGGAGTACTTGTGGCACCTTAGAGACTAACCAATTTATTTGAGCATAAGCTTTCGTGAGCTACAGCTCACTTCATCGGATGCATTTGATGAAGTGAGCGGTAGCTCACGAAAGCTTATGCTCAAATAAATTGGTTAGTCTCTAAGGTGCCACAAGTACTCCATATCTGTCACAGTTACCCAACAAAAAAGTTATAGTACTAGTGCCATTTTCCTTAAGCTCTGCCAACATCCCTCACTGCTGGCCCATTTGCACTCTTCCTTCAACTAGTACAATGAGTCTCAAATTGCTTTTGCAGCGCAAAGAGGACTTGTGTACCACTTGCCAGCGAGACAGCACCCAAGTGGAAATTACTGTGAGCAGTAAAAAAAAAAAAAAAAAAAAATCTCTTAAACATGCAGTATGTGAGCCATGTTTAGGAATGTAAGGATGATGAGTGCAAGGGGGAGAACAAGGTTTTCAGACAGGTTATAGGCAGCAGGCTAGATGTACTAGAGCCCTGCGTGGGACTAGTGTAGAGCCCTGCAGTGGGACTGGGATCCTATGGGTCCCACACAACCCGCTGCAATAATAGCAGGAGTGAGATTAAAGAATAGTCCCGTGCAGGGATCTAAAATGCACCACAGAAGTACTAACAGTACAGTAGCTCAGCTTTCTCTCTCTGATTTTGAATATAACTACACTGAATTTCTACATGAGAGCTTTGCCATCAACTTCATGGGATACAAGTTTTCATTGCTGATGTGGTGCTATGCCATCTCTATTAATTTTATAATATTTGATAATTACTACTAAGATTATTTCTAGTATTTTTTATTTAAAAGGGACTCTGAACCTAAAACCCCACATTCAAAGAACCGTAAGAGGTGGTGAAGCTCAGCATCAGATCTGAGATTTGTGGGAGGCCACTTTTCTAAAACAGAATGACTCAGAAAGTCAGATCCAAACAAAGCCAAACTTTAGAGAAATTTTCAGATCCACTGGGCCCATCTCTAATTGTATTCCTTGTTGGTGATTTTATTAGGAGAATAAAACATGCAACATGTGTACTAAAACATTTTCATGACTACTTATATGATTTGTGCACTCAATCCTTGTAAATGCAGGTGAGGGCAGCCAGTATGCTGGTCTGAGAAAGCTTGGATGCCCAGTGGTGCTCTGCTGCATTGGCTTCCTCATGGTGAGGTTTAGATGCTTTCTTCTCTAATCTGTTTTATTAGCACCACAGGACAGAATGTACTAGTACTTGCCCAAGTTTTAAGAAAATAAAATTACATTTATAGTGAATTGTGCAAACTTTAATAATATGATTCTTCCTCTTTTTTCATATATGCTTTGATTTGCAGTGAAATAGTTAACAACATTGACATTTAAATTTTCATTATTGGGCATTTGAGTCAACACCCCATTAGAGCTATTCTTTCATGCTATCAGCAGATATAGGCAGACAGTGAACACTGCACTGATTTGTCCTCCGATTATGTTTTTTCATCGTTTTCTTTGAAAACATAAGGGCAGGAGATTTATGGTTTATCTATATGGGGAGGTTACTCTGGAATAAGGTAAGGGAACTGAAAGTGCAATAGGTATTCCAGAATAGCTCCCCATGTAGACACTCTTATTCTTAAAAAACGAAAAAGCGTTTTTTTTTTCCGGATTTATCTTAATTCACATCCAGTAGCTAGTCTGGTTAATTTCTCCATGTAGACAATCCCTTAAAGAAAGCAATTCTGAGATGTCAGTCTAAAAACTAGGTCGCCAAACTGGCATTACCTACCCCAAGTCAAGCCCTCTGTGTTCCTCACAAGACAGGTGGAGAAAACACTATTTTGGTCAACCTCCGAGGATATTTATCAGGAATCCCTATTTCTTCCTTTTAACCTCTAATTTCAGCCCTTCAGTTTTATGGTCAATTTAACTTGACTGTGTAAAGATATCCAGAAGACTTCAACCAGAAGCCTTTAGACTTTCTAGAAACAACTTTTAGGCATTATTTTTTTTTCTTTGCTTCCCCCAACCATCCTCTAACCAAAACAACTGATTTCTTGAGTAATAATAGCATTATTTTCTCATTTATTGCGTCTGCACATTTGCCAGCTTGCCGGGATTGTTGTGTAAAGAAAAACTAATCAAGTAATGTATTACAAATGCCTGTGCTTTACACTCTGCTACATTTGCTGGCACCATAAACTTTAATACGTGTAAGTGAAAAGGAATAGTAAATGTTTTACAGCCAAATTCAGCCATAGCCTGATTGGACAGAACTCCATTGACTTCAATTAATGTGTACTATTTCAGTAGTTAATGTGAAAGGGTGCCCTGGAGTCTTCTGTTTTGACCTTTGCAGAGGTAACACCCCCCCTTTACCTATGGCATCTTACAGGAATAATTTTTTAAATTAAAGCTAATATTAAAATTATCTAATACAAAGGTTAAGGAAAGAGTTTCTATGCAACTGGGTATAACATACAACATGATGAGCAGCATCAACCTTCTACCAGTTTAGTACCAGACTAATTATTATTACTGAGGGTACGTTTGCAGTACAAGCAGGGCCAGGTTTACACCTTATGCCCGCTTAGGCACAGCATCTTCAGCACCCCCTTTGCCTACAGCTGACCTTTGTGTTTTCCATAATAATTGAAACTTTTAACCCATTTTTAACTTCTAGGTGCCCCTAGGCACGTGCGTGCTGTGACTAATTGGAAATCTGGCCCTGAATACAATAACAGCGTTAGTGGCCCAGCTGTGGTGCTCCGCTCTAATACAGACCCTTACTTCAGAGATGGATGGAAGGGATTTTCTGTTGCAGTAGTATAACCACCCCTTCCAGAGGTGGTAGTAGATGGATGCAAGAATTCTTCATTGCACCTAGCTCCATTTACATGGGGGCTAGGTTGACCTAACTACGGTGCCTTAGTTTTTTACAGCCCTGAGAGACGCGGCTAGATTGATCAGAGGTGGGCAAACTATGGCGGCCCGTGGGACTGTGCTGCCCAGCCCTTGAGCTCCCCAGTGGGGAGGCTAGCCCCCAGCCCCTGCCCTGCTGTCTCCCCTCCCCCACAGCCATGCCGCAGTGTGGGCAGCGCTCTGGGCGGTGGGGCTGCGCGCTCTTGCAGGGCAGCACAGCAGCATGTCTGATTCTGGCTGAGCGGTGCGGCTGCCAGACATGCTGCTCTGAGTGGCATGGTAAGGGGGCTGGGGGCCTGGGGCTCCCAGGGGCAGTCAGGGGACAGGGACCATTGGATAGGTGTGGGAGTCCCGGGGAGCGGTTGGATGGGGCAGAGGTTCTGGGGGGGTCAGGGGACGGGAAACAGGCAGAGTTGGATGGGGGTGGGAGTCCTGGGGGGCCTATCGGGGGTGGAGGTGTGGATAGGGGGTAGGGGCAGTCAGGGGACAGGGATCAGGGGGGTTGGATGGGGGGAGTCTTGGGGGGTGGTTAGGGGCAGGGGGTCCCAGGAAGGGATGGTCAGGGGACAAGGAGTGGGGGGGTTGGATGGCTCGGGGGTTCAGAGGGAGGCAGTCAAGGGGTGGGAAGTGGGAGGGGTCGGATAGGGGTCAGGGCCAGGTTGTTTGGAGAGGCACAGCCTTCCCTACCCGGCCCTCCATACAGTTTTGCAACCCCAATGTGGCCCTCGGGCCAAAAAGTTTGTTCCCCCCCCGCCCCTCGGTTTTAGGTGTACACCATGCCTTAGAGATGGGGCCACGGAAAGCCACTCCATGCCATGCACCCCCCCAACCACACTCTGGCTGTGCTCAGACCAGTCCTTGCCTGTCCAGCCCCAGCCCCTTCCGAGCCACATCTGCTCATGAATAATTAAAAACGTTATAAATAATTAATAAGACGATTTACCACGGGGGCGGGGGTAAAATGGTTAAATGGAGCCGCTGAGGAGAAACTACCTGCAGCGACGACATAGTCGCTAGACTTCATTGGTCGGTGGCGTGTGATTGACTGGCGAGCATCCTACGGATTTGATTGGCTTCCACGGCACGCAGCAGGTTGGACCAAATGTGTTGATTGGTTGCTAGAGCTTGCCGTGGCTGGTATTGGTTGCCTGAGCTCGGAGGGGGCGCGGCTGAAGGCGTTGATTGGTTGGGAGCGCGGGCCGCGAGGGGTGCTAGTGCTTTGGTGGGGCCTCGGCGCTCTCTCGGGGTGTAGGGAAGGGTCGAGCGGCGATGGCGTGGTTGTCTGGGCCCTGCTGAGCCGGGCTCGGCTCTGCGCTCGTTCCCCGTTCCCCCTGCCGCGCGGGTTGGGTTCGCCCTGCGCGCTGGTAGCGCCCGCAGCTGTCGCCGCCCGGAGGTGGCGGGGCGGCCGCGGCGATGATGAAGGGGGCGCTGGGCAGCCCGGTGGCCGCCGCCATGCAGGAGAGCTTCGGCTGCGCCGTCGCCAACCGTTTCCACCAGCTGCTGGACGATGAGTCCGACCCCTTCGACGTCCTGCGCGAGGCCGAGCGCCGCCAGCAGCAGCGTAGGAAGCGCGATGAGGCGGCGGCCGCCGCTGGCGGCAGGAAACCCGGCCCCGGCCAGAGACCCGGCCCCGCCGCCGGCAAGAGGGAGTCCCAGAAAGAGCGCAAGGTCCTGCAGCCCGAGAGCCCCGCGGCGCCCGGAGCCCCGCCGCAGCCAGGTACGGAGAGCGGAGCGGCCCGCGTACACCGCGGCCGGCGGGAGGCAGTTGAGCTCTTCCCTGGGGGGGCGGAAAGTACTGGGGCCGGCTGGGCGGCGGGCCAGGACGCGCGAGCTGCGTGGGCGGGCGGGCGGAGCGGCGGGTTCCTGCTGCTCAGGGCTGGGGCTGGCAGCGGCTACCGCCTGGCCCTGTGCTGGGCAGCGTCTAGCTGAACGCGGGGAGTCTCTCTGAGAGTAGCTGTGAGCCTGGGGTGCTGCCCTGGCCGGGAGAGGGTGGGAAGCGCTTGGCCATTGACTTTCTGAGAATGGTTCAACGCGTTGCCGGGTTCAGCGACTGCAGGTAGGCAGGAGTCCGCGTCCTCCCGTTCCGCACGCGGGCTAAGCGACTGGGCCCATGTCGCCTAGTGAGTCTGGCGAGCTGCCTACAACACACTGCCTGACTTCCAGCCCTGCCTGACCCGAACCACAGGACTGGCTTCTCCCTCCCTCGCTGTCTCTTATCTTCCCCAGGCTTTTCTTCTCCAATCACCTCTTGATGAATGAGATCTAAAGAACTTGGGATCAGCTGGTTCTGACTTTAAAGAGGTTACATTTAAGTCTAAATACATGATGAAATGATTATCTTGTTTCAGCATTAAAACAATGAGGTTGGAAATGAAGTTATACCATTGTTCAGCAGTAGGTGAACCAGCTAGGGCTAAAATCTGTGTACAATTGCGTTTATACTTTTAATGTTTTTATTTTCATGTTCTGAACATGAAAATTGTGTAGACAGCAGCTAATCAGATGCACAGACTAAACTGTGGTGGTATGACTTTAACCCTTTATATTTTATAAGTAAGTCCACTCTTTGTTGAAGGCTAGAGTGCTCAGTCTCTAAGGTGCCACAAGTACTCCTTTTCTTTTTGTGAATACAGACTAACACGGCTGCTACTCTGAAATCTGGTAGAAATTCAGTGAAACTACTCTCATAGCACTGAAAATAAAATAAGTAGAGGTAAAACTGTTTCAAGTTTATGAGCCAAAATAATTTAGGAGAATAGTGACATTGAGATTGAGCATTCATTTTGGTTGTCTTTACTTTTTAGCATTTTGGAGGTAAGCCTGGATGATGATGAAACACAGCTCAAGTGATTTAAGGATCTAATTTAATAAAAAAATCAGAAACTACTGATGTCTATAAAGTGATTTAGAAGACTAGGGCTAGTGTTACTAAACAACGAAGTTGACCACAAGCATTTGTGGATCCTATAATCAGACTGCAGATATATAACATCAGTTGAATGTGAACAGCTTAATGGAGCCAGGATGTCACTTCTGTTTTTAAGTCCAGTGTTGCAGAATTCCTGCCAGAACAGTGTGCATCTGAAAGTTCACTATTCTTTTATATATAGGTTCTTATACTGCTTTCAGTACTTTAGTACCTGAGCACTTTACGTATGGAACAACTTTAGATACAGGCTTACCATGGCTGTGGTTTGTTTCCAGTACAAAGTGAGCTGTGCAAATGTAAATATTGTATGTCTGGTTCTAGATATTGCAATGGATTCTTTGTATTTTGGAGCACTGTAGTAGTTGATTGAGGGGTTGGTAAACTGAACACCGTGGGGTGGTTCTGTGTGGTGTTTGTCTTCTCAGTGTTTCAGCATGTGTTTTGGCCAGTGTTTAGTATTATGCAGTTTCCCCACATTTCTTTGAAGCTCCCAAGATTGTCCTTTTGGAGCATCAACACCTGAGGTGCTAGAGAGCTGACTCAGACTTTTCAAGAGCACAGCAGCACCTGCTTTGTGAAATCAGATCTGTTTATTTCATGCCTGCATTGGTGCTGTAGCATAATTCGAGTCAAGGATAAACAACAAAATCCCTCTTTTCAGTTGTTTTCTTTTCAAGTATGACATCAAATGAGGAAGGAAAGCCATTCTGCAACATCAAACCCTGTCTGTGGTGGAACAGTGTTGAAGACCCATGACCATGTTTGTTGCACTGTCTGCCTTGAAATTGACCAAAATGCTCTGGGGGCCAATGTCCCCTTGAGCACCAATGAAGCATCAGTAGAACCTCAGAGAGATTACAGTGAGAATGGCACCAAGATGGCTTTGACTACTTTGAAGGATAATCCCTTGAAGCTAAAACTTTGAGTTGGTCAAGACTGCTGAGTGCTAAGATTTGGTACGAGAGCTGCTTAAACAGGGCAGGCCCAACTCTTCTCTATTAAATCTGGCAGGGCAGCGTTTCTATCAAAGTAGCTGGTAATGTCATCTTCAAAGCTGAAGGCCCTACCAGGCATTTGTGGTCATTGGTACTGCTCTTCAGGTCACAGGATGAGACCATCTCTTCCAAAGAGGGAGGAGTTACTGAGGAGTGGCTAGCAACACCCCACTGCTCGATATCTGCCTCGTAGCCTCTAGACTCTCTCCCACAGTCATTCATGTACAAGTAACAGAAGGGGATGCCTGTTCACGACTAGTCCTGTGCAAGGTTGCCATGAAGCTAATAGTTAGGGCCCTACCAAAATCAGGGTCAATTTTGGTCCATTTCACAGCCCGAGGGTTTTAAAAATTAGTCAATTTAACGTTTTCAGATGTTTTCATCTGAAATTTCATGATGATGTAACCGGGGGATCCTGACCCAAAAGTAAGTAGTGGGGTGGGGGGTTACAAAGCTGTTGTAGGGGCCATGCAGGATTACCACCATCGCTTCTGCACTGCCTTCAGAGCTGCACTCTGAAATCAGCAGCCATGGAGCATCCTGCAGCCGGAAGAGGCTCGTGGAGGTGGGTCTGATCTCCCCCATGCAGCTGGGGGTGCCTACCATGCAGGGGTCCAGCTACTAATCCTGGCTGGGCTGGAGAGAGATGGGACTTCCTCTTTCCACTGTGCTTCCTGCAGCTGAAGGAGGTTCTCAGAGGTGGGTCTGATCTTCCCTAAGTTGCTGGGAAAGCCCCAGCTGTGGGCTCCTAGTTGCTAGTCTCAGCCAGGCTTTCCTCTTCCCCTGCATGGCCAATCTTGGGGCAGGGAGGGAGATCATACCCAACTTTGGGTGCCTCTCTTCGCTGCAGGTAGCTCTGCTGCTGTTGCCTTCAGAGTCCAGGTCTGAAGGCAGCACAGCCGCTGAGCTTCTTGCAGCCAGGGGAGGTACCTGGAGTTGGGTATGATCTCCCCACTGAGCCTGACTATGCGGGGGAAGAGGAAGTCCCATGCCTCCCCAGTCTGCAGACTACCAGCTGGAACCCAGCAAACAGTAGGAGCCCTTGATGGGGTGCCCCTGGCTCTCCACTGGCTAGATTTCACGGTGTAGATTTGATTTTCCCAGTTTGTGATTTTCACAGCTGTGAATTTGGTAGGGCCCTACTAATAGTACAGTTTTTCTCGCACCCTGCAGCCTAACATTGCACCCTGGGATTTGGTGCTCGTGGTACAGGAAGCTCCATGTTAGACATCAGCCTCTTGCACCAGAGATTATGGTGCAGACTGTGCTTTGCAAGGCATTATTAGTGCTCCAAGTCTTTATTACTTAAACTCTTTACAGATTTTTGGGTGAGACTGAGGGTTGAAGATCAGAGGGCTGCTATTTGAGCTCAGATGAGCCAGAGCCATAGACCAGAAGGGACCAGCAGATAATCTAGTCTGACTTCCACAGACCATCAGCACCTGCACACTAGAACAACAAATGAAATTAGACCAAGATACTACAGCCCACAGGAGACTAGACTGTTACATGCCACAGGAGGTGCACCAGTGTCTGAGGCCACAGCAGTGATTCCAAATATATCCACTGTTGAGGACCTCCACAGAGGATGATCATACGTTTCCTACTTTCCTTTATTTTTGGAGGGCAGGGGAGGAGAATCTTATAACCTCCATGATTGAGAGGACTCAGTGCCAGGACCATCCTGTTTGAGGCAGATGAGCTTTTTATCTCCTGCTGTACTCCAGTCACCTTAGATGCATGGGTCCTGATCAACAATCAGTGGGACGTGATCAGGTTTTCAGAAGCCTGTCAAAGTATCTTTTCTCCCTACTTTGCCCCTGAATGCTCTCTGCTGCCTCAACATCCAGAAGACCTGTTGCCAGAAAGCCAATCTTTTTCTGGCAGACAGCCATCAAGCCCTGCCACCAGACAAAAGAGGAAAAAGGCAGCAGGGGGTGTGTGATTAGTTGTTCCAGATATTTCCTGCTAATCAAAATGACAAAAGATCTCTGGCCCACCCTAGATTTCAGGGAACTAAATCAGTATGTTGTCAAAGAGAAGTTGAAGATGGTCACTCTGAGAGTGGCCATGCCTCTTCTATGCAAAAGCAAGGCAGCTGACAATTAAGTCCAAGTGCTCTGGACTTAATTTCAGTGCTCAGGAAGTATTTCTGTGCGCATATATACAGCCATAATCTGATTTGCACTTGAGGAACATTGCTACCAGTTTTGTGACTTGTCTTCTGGGAGGGTGTTGGCTTCATATGCTTTCATGAAAGGCCACAACTACCATCAAGCATATCTGCATAGGCAGGAAGGGCATATGGTATCTTAATTGAACAATTGACTGATAAAGGACACTACTCTGAAGAGTTTTCGATGACTGATCTATATCAACATCGGGGTGTTCCTAACCTTAGGGTTCATGATAAACTACAAAAAGTCTAAAATTGTCCCTAAAAAGCAATTAGAATTCTTAGGAGCCTTTCCTGGATGCGGTTTGACTGAAAGCATCCTGCTGGACCCAGTACAGGATCCAGAGCATCACCAATCTGGCAGAAAAAAATACGCAAGAGCTTGTTAAACTCCTTGCAGGCTGAATTTGTCAAAACTGTAGAGTTCTCTAATGATCCCCACATGTGTTGAAGGGTACAGCTTTATTTTAAAGATAAGTGAGGTGCTTTCTTGAATTGTCTTGTAATAGACTTCAAGGGACTTGTTACTAGACTCTTTGGAAATTAAAAGCTTAAGTACTTGAACAGCCAAGACTGATTCTGGTATTAGAGTTAAAGTACAATTGTGCAATTTTCATTATAGTAGCTTGGTCTAAGTTATTTCGTTATGGGTTACTTTGACTAGAAAAAAATTGCTAGTTAAGAGCTGTTCCTTGCAACATGTAAAACCTGAATATAAACATTCAGCATTTTTCAGAAAGATTTGAATTTCACTCGTTTAGACATTCTGTGACTTCAGATCTTCAACTAGTAATACTGTCCCTCTGTCAGGCTCTGCTCAATAGTTCTATGTAATATTATTCAATATAATGTTTTTGTGTGGTTTGAATGGAGGTTTTGTTGTATTTGCATATTACTGTTAATCATCTGCCTTTTTTTCTTTGTCTTGACTGGTTCTCAACTTTTATTCCTAAGCGAGTATCCACTTAATCATGGAGCTCATCTGAAAGTGAGCAGTTTGTCAAGCAAATGGAAGTCATAAGTCCAGTTGTCTGTTAGGTGTTGGCCTTGCACAGCTCAATATTAAATCTTTTTGAATCCAGAATACGCTCTCCCTAGGCTTTGTTGTTAATTAGATGAGACAGTAATAATAAGAGCAGTACCATTGTCGTATTTAATTGACCTTACCTTTTTTTAAAATAGACCTCTATTCTTCAGACTACCAAGGTTCTGGTGCTTCCTTGCTCTTTCAGAATAGTGGTGGATGTTTACTGTTTGCAAATGCCTTGTTCTTTGGTCTTTGAGCTGCTTTTGTGTGTGGTAGGGTAAGGGGAGGGGTATGGAATGTAGGTATTATAGCTTTTGTAATTGTCTCCTTGATGTTAGTTCAACTCACCCATTCTTAAAACAGTCATCAAATTGCATTTGCCAGCTCTTTATTGAAAGGGCCCAGTGAAATGCAGAGCTTGCATTTTCTACAGTCCAGGCAAATAAAAGTTGCTGATCCTGCAGTAATAAAAAGCTTTGTTCAGTTTGTCTCTAAGCCTATTATGAACATTTTAGGTGATTTGTTTCCCATCTTTAGCATGTACATTTTGGAGATGGTGTAGTTTGGACATCATCCCTGATTGCTAAAAGATTAATTGTATTATCATCCACCATTTTAGTGGATAGTAAGACACTGAATGTTTTGAAGAATCCTATATCATGATGATAGCTGTGAAAACCACAGTGTCTCTCTTCTTTTAATGACTAACTTCAGTATAATTATTCCAGATATATGGGCATGAGGCTGTACAGGGGGAACCTGCTGCTGTAGGTGATTCTGTTACAAAATGCTGGCATATTGAAAGCACAAGATCACAAGGTGGAAGTCTATCTCCATTTAGTTCATTGTGTTTATATTGTATGAAATAGATATAAAAAATGGTGTTTTTATGCACTTTCCTAGTCTTTTGAAGGGAAAAATGAAAAGCAAATTCTGTTGGTTACAACCGTACTTCTCCCTGAGTCATTAATGAATCAATTTCCTGTATGGTGCCATATCTTATGTCCGTGACCTTTTGAATTATAGAGCACCATCTCCCATTCCCAATTCTAGTCAATTAGGACAGTAACCTTGTTTTGAAGTTTAAATTCATTGTATTTTGAGGTCTCCCAAAACTTTCAATTTTGTGTGCCACAATTTTTATATTGAAAATAAACAGCACTCAAGACTTGGGGGGTAAGGAGGGAGAGGTATGATAGCTGGATGTTTTGGCAACTGTGTAGGGAATATTTGGATGGGAAGGGGTTGGGACACCTATTAAGTGTGGATGTTGGTTTTGTGTTTTGATAACCACAAGGCATTTAAGGCTTTAGTCAGTGTGTTTTTAATTCCTTTTTTTTTTTTTTTTTTTACAGCAACTAGCTGCCCCACTACTCATTCTCAGTATCTGTTACTACATGCAAGAGCAGTGAAGTATGTTAGCTTGACGTAGCTTTTTCCACTGCTGACTATTTTTGAAGAAAAGTGTTGACAGTCTTATCATTAGGCTTCAATGTCAGTAGCCCAGTGGGATGAATGGGTCAGCTGACCCCATTCATGGCTAGTTGTTTTGATCTGCCTGCATACTCATGCAAATATCACAATATCAGTTAACATTTTGACAGCTAACCTTCATAACACAAAGCTAGAGACTTTTTCTTAGTTGTGCTAAGTTTTTAACTGTTTAAGAATCTGTTTTCATTTTTGTGGCAAATTGAGCTATATGGGCAGGACAATTTATATGGTCATAATCATGTATATGGGGCCCTGTGTTAATTTTGATGATGGAATTGCTCTGTTAGATGGGATGTAATAGTGTGGCTCTGATCACTTGTCTTATGTAATGTTAGCAACCAATTTGGACTAGATTATGGATGTTAACCTCAGCTTCTGGTCACATTTAAACATTATTAAATATATTCTGCATATCTATGTTTTCCTCTTTGGTTTCAAATCAGTAGTGTTCTTCACTTACTGTTTTAAATAAGGTTGTATATAATTTGTTGGCTGCACTTCAGTAATGGGCAGAATGATTTATATACAGTTTTTAAATTGCTTTAGTTTCCAGTTCTGTAGGAACGATACTACATAAAATGTTTGCTCTAAGGCTAACCTGTTTGGAGTTTTCAATTTAAGCTGGGATAGTAATTTTCAGTGTAGTGACCTGCATTATATTTCCTTTATGGAAGGTTGAGTGAACTCTCAAAATCCCATAAATTTCTGTGGCATACATTAGCTGCCCAAAAGTGAGAAAGTGGAAGTTAGTGAGGGATATGTGAATAGCTTAAATAAGCCACAATTGATGAAGATGTTGCCTGTGGAACTTGAATTCAGGCCCCTCCTGTACATGTGTTGTGAAAGTCCTGAATTACATGATCATATATGACCTTTTCCACAGGTCCTCTGCCTCATTCATTGATTCATCCCCAGTTGTTGTTTAACACTTGTCATGCAAACCCTACACTTAACCCATTATTTTCTGTGTGTTTCTATAGTGCCCTTGTGACCAGGGTCCTGGCGGTGGCCACACTGAGGTTACTCAATTAGGGCAAACCCCAAAGAATGGGGCAGACAATCCTCAAAGCTGGTGGATATTCCAATACTTGGCTTGATAAATCTAGCACAAAACAACAGCTTCTATAATACCTTACTGATTACCCAGAAATAAAAACACAGTTCCCTTAGAGCAGTCCAGCCTTTGGGCTCCCTCCCAGGCAGCCAAGTCAAATATGAAAGTTCTACCAATCCTAAAGGATTGGACACATTACTTTCCAAGTTAACGAATACTCCAGATCTTACCCAAATACATGCTTACAGCCAATTCTTCTTAACTAAACTAAAATTTATTTAAAAAGAAGAGTGAGTGAGTATTTCTTAAAAGATCAATATAAATGCAGACATGAGTACAGTTCTGATATCGGTTTCATGGTAGAGATGGTGAGCTTTGTAGTTGCAAAGAGTTTTCAGAATTAGTCCATAGGTCATAGTTCAGTGTTCATATTCACTGCTATCCAGGTGGGACTGAAGATCTCAGTCTTATGGACTCAAGCTTCCCCTGCATAAAGCATCAAGATCTGAGATCAAAGGATCAGGTCCGAAGAGTCTTTTATATAGTTTTCTAGCAGCCTCTTGAACAATAGGCTTTTGCAGTAACCTTCTGTTTCCTAAACATCACTGGTAATGAATAACATGGTTAACATAAGGTAATTATTCATTAAGCAGTTCATATACAGTTTATCACAAACTTCAGACAGACACATAGACTGACATTTTCACCCAAGATTCATCTAAACATTAATATTCCCTTTTGATTTCTGAGTCAATAGCTATAGTAATAGACAGGAACTGTCTGTTTACATGGCTAACATCTAACAAGATATAAGTAAACACATACATTAGTATCACCTCTAATTCTCAAACAGTACAGGTTTGAATTTCAAAGTTCTAGCAGATTTAACATGGAATGGCCCTAATTACCATTTACATACTCTTCTAACATGTCTCTAAAGGTTGAACCTGGGTCAATTAGCCTGTGAGCCGCTTAACCCTTTCTGGCCATGTGTCACAGCTCTCCCCATGGTATCTGAATACTTCATAAAGATTAATGAATTCATCCTCACGACATCCAGGTTAGATTCAGTGGTTGTATTAGTTCCCTCATCTATAAAATGTGGATACTGAAACAAAGAGGCCAAAATTGCCAAGTGACCACTAATTTTGGAGGCTCAACTTGAAACACCTATGCTCTGATTTGTTTTAATATTACTTAGGGTTTTTATAGCTCTTCATATATCCAGAACTCATCTTCCATTGACTTCAGTTGCATTTGTGTGTTCAACACATCTGTGTATCTGGGCCTTCAGTCACGTTTTGGGCACTCAAAAAAGACACCACTAGTGGCTAACTGTAAAAAGTTTGGTTGAAGTGACTTGCCCGTTAACTCATTGGAATTCAGTGGCAGAGGCAGGGATAGAAATCATTTCTCCAAGGTGGCATTAACTACAAGGCCATCCTTTCGCTTTCTGTGATCGCCTGCCTCATTCACTACACACCTTCAAACTTCTGCCACAATTAAGGCAGTGATCCTATATACAACAGCTTTATTCATTTCTAGAGCGTCATGCATTCTGCACTGAGTAAGGTAGGGGTCCTATGAGAAAAATAGTATGGGATCATGTAATTTAAAGACTGTATCGTGGTGCATACATAAAAGGAGAGCAAATTATGATTGCTTGGGCAACCTCAGTTCTGCCATTTCCTGAGTGCTTGGCTTTGCAACCTTTACATACTGTCATGTAATTTCCTAATTTAGAAAACAAAAATCAGTTTTTGTTTAATCGTATGGCATCATAATCACACCCACATGTTTCATCAGCAGGTTAGGTCCATTACACAGACTTCTTCCATTTAAACTAACGGAGTAACTGATAGCAGTATAATTAGAGTAAAGATGGGTGAGGTAATATCTTTTATTGGACCAACTGCTGTTGGCATGAGAGAGAAGCTTTCACATAGTTTCCGCTTCAGCTCTGTGTAAGCTCGAAAGCTTGTCTTTCACACCAGTAGCTGTTGGTCCAATAAAAGATACCTCACCCATCTTGTCTCTCTAATATCCTGGGACGAACATGTCAACAACAACACTGCATACAGCAGTAGTAATTGTCACTCTCTATGGACCACCACTAGAAAGGGATGACACTTTGTCAGTGGTTTTCACATCTGTTTACTGATTGTAGAGGAATGTAGACACTGAGGACTCCTGGGTTCAATTGCAGGTTGTGGCAGAATATGTTCTAAGGCGTATAAATCTGCCTGTTTTTTGTCCCCCTGTGTTCCTATTTACATCCAGCTCCCTGACTCCTGTTCCCCATCCTCTGGCTCCTGCAGCAGCCTTGCTCCCCCTCTGCCCATTCCTCATCCCTCTGTGTTCCAGTCGCTCTGTTCTGCCATTTTGCTGTCTGGGTGCCCACAAAAGGAGATATAGTTCCTTTAATATTTTTTTTAACATAAGCAAAATGAGGTATTTTCCCTAATCTTGTTTTCTGAAATGGCTGCACTATGTTAGCCAAAACACTTCAGAATTTTCAGCCTGGGGCAGATGCCTGGCATGGTAATTTCAACCTGAATGGCTAAAGTTTGGACTTATAAGCAACAGAAAATATGGTCTTTTATCGTAAGAAGTGTTAGGCAACCTTAACCACAGCTTGGCCAACAAATACCAGCTTGGCCTATACTAACTTGGTAGGAGTGCAAAATTAGAGGACTGTATGGTGGCATAGTCCTCTCTTTTGAGCCTGTAGACCGGTAATTGCAACTAAATCTATTAATGCTGCTTATGCTTAGACTCTTCACAATTTTTTTGTGTGCAGGTCAGAAGCGAGCTCCTAAAAGGGGAGAACAACAAGGATGGAATGATAACAGGGGAACGGAGGTAAAACAAGACAAAGCTGAATGGAGACCATCTTTTAGGGAATACCGTCCCTATGAAAAGGAGAGACAAGTGGAGTTCACAGTAGAAAAGTATGTATTTCTAAGAAGATGCAAGGTGGCCCTCAATGAAGGGTTTGGTGTCCAGAGAGGCTTTTATGGAGTACTATTTAGTTAGCACCTAGTAGTAGTGTGGTAGCCCAGTTTTGGCTGTATAAAGACTGATATGACAAAGAATCTATCGGTTCTCCAGTAAATTATCCTGTATTTATACAGTAGTCAGAATGTTGTACGGGTCTGGTGTCTTCATGTCTGTTACATTTCTAATGGAATAATACAAGCTTTTTTGGTCATTAAACAATTGGTTTAAAAGTCTGGTTTCAGTGTCTGCCATATAGTACTTAATATTTCATGACTTCAGCATGAGAGTATTAACATCACCAACCAGATTTTAAGTAATTGTACATCTAGGTCCCATAGACTCTGAAGCAAAATGAGACCAAATTCCGTTAAGCCTTAAATTCTGTGGCAATGCTCACTTATTGTATCTCCATGAAATACCTCTGCCCTAATGCATACAACTAGCTCGTAGCTAAAAATAATAGATGTACAACTCGTCAATGCTTGTTGTCAGCAATGGCTGTGTTTGTGTGTGGTGGTTTGTACTAGAACTCCTCTTATAGTCCTGGTATACACCCTGCTACATGCAAATCTAACATATGAGGGCAGTAATAGTGCCTAATAATTAGAAAAAAGCAAACAATACAGTCACTATTACTGACATAAGGATAAAAGAATGCGGACCTTAAACTCTGCTCACATTTAGCTTCTGTCTGTTTTTAATCCTGACAAAGAGCACCAGTCTGGGCATAAGATCAGTGTAGTGTAAGATGTGATCTAAAAACTTCTAGAAATAGTGAGTATAATTGATTGATTGATTTTTTTTTTTTTTTTTTTGATTATCACAACTACACTAAAGCATCCCTATGACACCAGATTTTCCCCTATTAACTTTTATGTAGAAGTAGTCTGACTAGAAATCTTCCTTGTCTTTCAGGCCAGTTGACAGATTTGACCGGGAAAGACCAATGAGAGGTCGTGGGGGAGGAAGAGGTGGAATGCGAAGCCGAGGAAGAGGTGGTGGGATGAACAGAAGTCTTAATGGCTATGACCAAAGAGGGAAACGGGAATTTGAAAGACAGAGTGGGAGTGATAAAATGTAAGTGCTTTGTGTATATACTGCTCTCATCTAATATATTGGTAAGAAACACACACCTCAAACATTTCAATATCTTTTTGAAGGGTTGGAGTGGGAAAGGAATATATTCAACAATTTAATACTGCTTTTGGTTTGGTACATCAATGAGGGAGGAATTTCTTAATTTGAAGAATACTGTTTCTGTCTCTAGAGGAATCAGAACAGAAGACAAAAGGGGTGGAAGTGGAGCTCGGAACTGGGGAACAGTTAAAGATGATCTGAGGTATATGCAAATTTGTGCCCATTCTAGTTTATAATAATTTCTGTAAAGTAATAGGCTTGGTCACAGTTGCCTTTATTTCAAGCTTTATCCATTCACCATGTCTTTAACTGTTATGGCCCCTTTGCTCATGCTTACTGAGTAGATCGTAGCCTGAAGGAGATTCTTCATTTATTGCAGGCTTCCAAGTATCTATTTGCCTAAGGTCAAGTCATCTTTTGTCTAGAGTGAAATACTTCGCTTTCCTATTTTAGTAAATGGTGGGCTTGGGCACTGTGACTGGCCTGTGTAAATTTTAAAGAGAATTCTACAATGCTAACAAGTATCTAGGTCTTAAAAATTGTTCTGTACTCTTTATCTGGTTCTGTTTGAAATTGCCTTGAACTAGAAACAGGACCAGAAGCTGCCTTTTCTACCCCTTGACACAGTTAGAGGTGTGTTGCTATTTCAACTAAATATTATTCTGGTAACTACATAAGACAGCTTTCCTCCAAGGGGACATAGCAGGACTAAGTTGCTTGTCTGGGTCCTCCTGAACTGGCTTACCGTGGGGAGAAGGGAGGCAAAACTTCTAATTTATAGCAGTCTCTGTATGGCCATTAAATTATATTCTTACTCATTGCGTTGTCTAAATAAAGTGCTACGTCTTCATATATAAACACCTTAATAGCTCACAAATGCATATTTTTATAATTTGAACTTAAAATAAGTTTTTCAAGGGTTAAAAATGGGAGATAGAGTAGAGTTAGTTGTAATTTACAATAAATCAGTTGGGTAATCTTAAAGTCTTAAGGTAAAACTTTCAATAGAAATTGGTCCAATAAAAGATATTACCTCACTTACCTTGTGTGTCTCTCAAAAGTATGTAGGTCATCTGGGCATTCCAAGTGCTGTTGAAAGTCAATAAAAATGAATTAAAAATGAAACTAGATATATGAAATGGTATAGAAAAGGTCAGTTGGGTATTTCGAGATTACCTTTTCTCATAAAACAAGGGAACACCTATTGAAACTTAAAAATCAAATTTAAAGCTTATTAGGGCATACTACATATTACACAGCACACAACTAACTTGTGGAAATCGGGGCCGCAAGATGGTGAGGCAGATATATATGATTCTAGAAAATTCATGTAAACGCATTAGGTCTGATTTTCTCGTTTCGAGAACATGCACACTTCTGGCTTTCACATATTTGTGGATACCACTTCCTCCAGCGAAGGATTTCCAGTGCTTCCCACTGTATAATCTTGTATTACTAGCACACTAAACTAGTCTCATTTAATGGTTTTTTGTGGTTTTTGGGTGATCAGTAGATGGGGAATTCTTATGATCACAGAAAAGTTCTGATCTAGACAATTCCAGAAAGGGTACTATCTTCAGTTGGTCGTGAAATATGCACATTTACAAAGAATGGGGTCTATTGATCTGTAAGCTTTCAGATGACCTAGATATGTGGTGGCTTTTCTATTTTTGCAGTGAGATGGAACAGACTGCTCCAGTGGAAGATACTGCAGAAACAGAGGATCACCAAGGGGCACCTGAAGGAGAACCTCTGACCAAGTACAGTCTGCCTTGAATATCTTAATTCTAAAATGCAAACGAAATAACTGGCCAGTGCCAATGTTCTTGATTTCGTATAGGGAGACGTTCCAAGACCATGCCTTTCAATGTGTCTGTAAAGCACTTAGCAGACATTTGGCACCATATATGTTTTAAAATGGAAATATATACCTACAGAAAAGTTTGTTTCCTAGCAAAATGGGGCTCCAATCCCAGCTGAGGCCTTCAGATGCTATAATACATACATACTAATTCTAAGTAGTGGCACTATTGACCTGTTTAAAAAAGAAACAAAACCCTCTAGCTCAGTAACTTAGATGATAAATTTCTGTAACATATAAACTTGTATTTAAGTAAGAGAGAGAGTGCTCTCTAAGTTACTCTTAAACCCTACTAGGAATATAACTGATATAACGTGTTCTAGTTCCCAGTTTATTTTTAGAAATATTACAACAGACATCTTGTAAAGCAACCCCTCTTGTGGAACCACATAGTGATGATATGATTGAAATACAGTAACAGAAAATTCCCTTATGAATTAGTCAATCAAAGGTGTCTCCTATACAACAGGAACTTCTCCCTTGAGATTCATATGGGGCCAAGAGTGGGTCTTCCTCCTCCAAACCCAATTTTAAAAAAATGACTGCTTGGAAAGAGAGTTGCATTGTTCCTTAAAACTAAGGTAAATTGAGATGGATGTTTGCATCCTGATATTCAGTCATTGGTTCTGATCAGTGTCCAAATGTGAAAATTAATTTTGCTTCAAAAGATCTTAATTATCAAGTTAAAATTAGATCAACTCAACTGTTTTTAGATATCTCCAACTTGAACACTACCAACACAAATAACTTGTAGTGAAGGGGTGGTGACATCAAAGTAAGGAGTAACATTTCAGCCAACATTCCTTTACGTTTGAAGTTGGGAAGAATCTAACTGATTGTGTTTGGGTAAGCCATTAGACAAAAGTTGAAGGCATCTAGCTATTGCCAGCCACTTCACTATGATTTTATGTACATTCATGTTTAAAGTTGGAGATATTTTAAAAGATTCTAAGTTGACCTAATTTTTCAACTATGCAATTAACATATTTGGGTTACTCAATGGTTTAAAGTAACTGGTGGCAAGGAGAGTCTCTTGAACAAACTTGAATTAAGAATGTTAAGTTTCCAGAAACTTAGTTTTCAGCAGACTTAAATCATGTGGGCAGTGAAGGTAGTCTGCATAGAACTTAATTCTTATGTATGCACTGTACCACTTTAACAGAGCTAAATAAAAATAGCAGTTAAGCCTTTTTACTTGAGTGTCCTGGGTCATATTTCAGAGTCTCACATAATTTTCCTCTTCATGGTAGTTGAAATTAAAATCAAATCCAGCTGTCCTAGCTCTTTCTTTGTAAGTACATGTGTTCTAACCTCAGTTCTCTATTGAACATAGAGACATGAAAAGTACACCCAACTGTAGTGGGCAAATCCAGTTGGCTTTTAATTATGAAACTATTAAATGTGTGAGCTTATAACTCTGTTGCTATTTCAGACTCTTCTCTGCAGAGTCAATCTGTATTTACTTACCCTGCTAAGGCTTTCCTTGCAGACAGGAAGGCTAGAAACTTTCCTCCTCAAAGAGTTTAGATGTAGGAGAAGTCCACAGCAATCTGGAAGATAGCTGTATATGCAAATGTTCTGTGAAAGGCACACTTTCGTATGGTATCTTACTTCAATGTAAATGACTCTCATCCTGAGAATTCTCAAAGTTGTGTTCAAACTAAATACGTATTAAATATAGGGGCCTCATTGTGGCTACCTCTGGTGGAAGATAACAGCACAATGAGCCCACACTTTAGAAGAGCAAGTAATGCCATAACTAATAGAGGCAGAATATGTAATTAGGGATTGAATTTATTCAGAACATCTGCTAACACCTACACTCTTGCACAAAGTCAGACTGGGACAGTGTCTTTATTTATGACCTTTGCTGTTCAGAAGCAGGAGTTAGTTGAATAGAATAAAGAAAAGGAGGACTTGTAGCACCTTAGAGACTAACATATTTATTTGAGCAGAAGCTTTCGTGAGCTACAGCTCACTTCATCGGATGCATTCAGTGGAAAATACAGTGGGGAGGTTAATACACAGAGAACATGAAACAATGGGTGTTACCATACACACTGTAACGAGAGTGATCAGGTAAGGTGAGCTATTCCCGGCGGGGGCGGGAGAGACCTTTTGTAGTGATAATCAAGGTGGGTCATTTCCAGCAGTTGACAAGAACGTCTGAGTCCGATTAAATGAGCTGTAGCTCACGAAAGCTTATGCTCAAATAAATTTGTTAGTCTCTAAGGTGCCACAAGTACTCCTTTTTCTTTTTGCGGATACAGACTAACACGGCTGCTACTCTGAAACCTAGTTTTAGTCTGTTTAAAATGACTTGAGTTGTTTTGGGACTCCTGTGTGTCTCATGCTCCCCGTTCTCTTGGAGGTAGTGCAGTAGCAACAGAGGCCTCCTGGATAGGCAACTCAACTCAACTCAACAGGGGCCCCAAAATAGCTTTAACCTTCCCAGACATAAATAGGTAATTTTGGCTTCTTGAGTTCAGTGATTCCAGCTGCCTTTTAATGACCACATGCAGTCAGGCACTCAGTTTCAAGTGTCATCTGAAAGCTCTATTTAGTCATTGCTTCCCTTCTCAGTTTATTAGAACTGATCCTTTTAGGAAAAAGACCCCAGAAATTGGGTATAGCATTTGTGATGCTGAAGAACTATTGTTACTTTCCTGGTCTTGCATTTAATAACCTGGGAGGCTTTTAACAGTATTGCACTGCAAGCCTGTATATAACTTTTCTGCCATTATCACTAGATCCTTGTCCATGTTACTGTTCTTCAGCTTTCATTTTTATGCTGATGCCAGGCAGCATAGTTTATCTTCTATTTATCGAAGTGTGACCTTATCTTAGTTCTATTTGCCCGTATTTTTGAATTGTCTAGGTTCTTTTCTAGCTTCTTTTTGTTTGCAGCCTCTCCTAACATAGTGTGCACACTAATAAGCTATAGGCATGCTGTAGTATGAACATGTTCCAGGATGTCATTAATATATTAAACTATAAAGATAGTCGCATTTTTACAATTACCTGGAAGACTTCTATGGGGCTTGTCTGCACACTTGGTTTAGGAACTTGTTAAAGCATTTTTTTGAGTAGTAGATAGTAGTAATTACAGATATTTCTCTATTTTCTTATTTTACCTCTTATTGAGATTAGACTTATTTCCTTGATCTGCTACTTACTCTTGGTATTAAATCTGTCCTTTTTCAGTTCTCTGGCACCTAATAAATTCACAATTGTTTACCACTAGTGGTTCTACATTTCCTTCTGATCATTCTTTCTTCAGGAAACCTTCAATTCCCATCATCTAGTTTGCTGATCTGTTTATCTAGCTACCATTTTAATAGCTCTATAAAGCTAATCTATAGGTTTAGCCAAATCCTCATTAGCATTTCATTCAATATATTTCTCAGTTTTGTTTGCTAAGCTGATAGTGTTGAATGTCTCACCTATCGGAGTTGTTGGTCTTCTGGAACCACTTATTAGCTTGATTAACCTTTTTTCTTAATCCTTTGGCTAATTGTCTTAATTTTAACCTTAATTTTGGCACTAAAATATATTGTTGTTGTGGTTTTCTGACACCCCCCCCCCCCATCAGCTAGTTACACAATGTAGGTTGAACCTTTTCAGTTGAAGGTAAAGTAAATAAAACTTTTGCTGTCACCAAACTAACCCATGTTTTTAGTGTTTACCATCTCTTAAGGTTTGTCTCTGGCTACTTTTATAACTGGTAATGTGCTATGAAGGCAGATATGTTTGTGATTCCGGCCGCACCCCCTTCTGTATACTACTGTTCATTCAAACAAAGCAATCTCTCTGCAACCAAGAGGAAAAGACACTTTAAACTAATGCTTAGTAAAGGGCTATATCCAAAAAAAAGAAAAGAGAAACTGAAGCAGAATTGGAAAGCAATGTGCAGCATTACTAAAAGTCTCTTAAATGTATACAAGGATACCAAACTAATGGAATTACAAACTTATTTTATTACAGTCCTGCCGTGAGGCCCCACTCCGGGACTCTGCAAGGTATTGTGCAAACATGTTGTAATGGTCAATCCCTGCACTCAGGAGCTTATAACTTCAGTTAATGAAAACATTCAACAGCTGGATAAAATAAATGGGTAGGAGTGGAGAGCAGGAGGATAAAGTAACAGTACGAACAACATCCTTTCAAGTAGACCTTCAGTGTGCACAATGTATATGGGGGTAGCCGTGTTAGTCTATATCCACAAAAACAACAAGGAGTCTGGTAGCACCTTAAAGACTAAGATTTATTTGAGCATAAGCTTTCATGGGTAAAAACCCCACTTCTTCAGATGCATGGAGTGAAAATTACAGATGCAGGCATAAATATACTGACACATGAAGAGAAGGGAGTTATCTCACAGGTGGAGAACCAGTGTTGACAGGGCCAATTCGATCAGGGTGGCTATAGTCCACTCCCAATAATAGATGATGAGGAGGTGTCAGTTCCAGGAGAGGCAAAGCTGCTTTTGTAATGAGCCAGCCACTCCCAGTCCCTATTCAAGCCCAGATTAATGGTTTTAAATTTGCAAATGAATATTAGTTCTGCTGTTTCTTTTTGAAGTCTGTTTCTGAAGTTTTTTTGTTCAAGTACAGCTACTTTTAAATCTGTTCTAGAATGTCCAGGAAGGTAGAAGTGTTCTCCTACTGGCTTTTGTATGTTACCATTCCTGATGTCCAATTTGTTTCCATTTATTCTTTTACATAGGGACTGTCCGGTTTGGCCAATGTACCTGGCAGAGGGGAAGTGCTGGCACATGATGGCATATATAACATTAGTAGACGTGCAGGTGAATGAGCCCCTGATGGTGTCGCTAGAGTAGATATGGGGACAGAGTAGGCAACAGGGTTTGCTACAGGGATTGGTTCCTGGGTTAGTGTTTCTGTGGTATGGTGTGTAGTTGCTGGTGTTAGTTTTCCAGGATAGGTTATAGATCCCTCCTTCTCCCAGACCTTGGGAGACAGGCCAGTCCTCGCTTACAGACAGCCCCCCAACCTGAAGCAAATACTCACCAGCAACTCCACACCACAGAAACACTAACCCAGGAACCAATCCCTGTAGCAAACCTCGTTGCCTACTCTGTCCCCGTATCTACTCTAGCTACACCATCAGAGGACCCAACCACATCAGCCACACCATCAGAGGCGCATTCATCTGCACGTCTACTAATGTTATATATGCCATCATGTGCCAGCTATGCCCCTCTGCCAGGTACATTGGCCAAACAGGACAGTCCCTACGTAAAAGAATAAATGGACACAAATTGGACATCAGGAATAGTAACATACAAAAAGAAGTGTTCTCCTACTGGCATCTTCCCGGACGTTCTAGATACATTGGCCAAACCGGGTCTATGCTTCAGGTGTATTTTCTTTAGTATTGAAGGTCTTCAAATACAATTCAGAGATGGCAGAGAATCTGAAGCATTCAGAATACTGTACTTAGCAAAGTAGTCTTACTTCAGGTTTTTTTGTTCTTCCTGGATGTCAAAGCTAATGGTTTTTACTTTACAACTATAAACCTTTAGAGTTGCTGAAGGGGAGCCAGTGGAAGAAGTAGCAGCTCAAGAAATGACGTTAGATGAGTGGAAAAATCTGCAGCAACAGAGTCGACCAAAGCCTGAATTCAACATCCGGAAGCCAGAATCCACTGTTCCTTCCAAAGCAGTGGTGATTCACAAGTCAAAGTATAGAGATGATGTAAGCATTGCTTTAGAATTCTCTAAATTCTGCTTTCTACCTGGAGATCCAGGGTTAGGACACTGTCTCCTATATTAAAACAGATTCTGAACAAACTGGAAATAAATATTCATATTTCAAGCTGCTGTAATAGTGTGCAAAAAAACCCATCAGATTCATTTTGTCCAGTCTCCAGGCATCCCTTTTGTATTATGAGCATGGAACGCTTGACCTATCAAGTTGTATTTAGTCCAAGTTAAGTTTCAGTTCTGCTTACTTTATGGCTTTTAGGAGATTGAAGTCTGTCTCCTTGCCTATGCCACCTCATGTACAATTTTGTTAACTGAATTGTAGGCACTAGTGAACACTAGTGAACTAAATGTTTTATATTTTAACTTTGAATCACATTTTGATACACCCAGTGTTTAGCTTACTTATCGCTTTACTAATGAATTTTTATCTGTGTATACTGGAAATTCAGTTTCCCAGCATCATCAGCATACCAAGTTGTCCTGAATCTGGTCACTATCACAACACAGTTATCGCTGAACCACTTGAGAACATCTGAACGATTTTTATGAGGACTCTGGTTCTGCTTCTTAAAGTGATCCAGGAGAGCGTGTTTTATTTTCCATAACTCTTTTTCTGCTCAGAGCCACTAAGCTGTTATAACTAAAGGTATAGGGTGAAATCTTGGGCCCCACTGTTGTCAGTGGAACCAGATTTCTACCATAGATTCTTGCCTACTTAGACTGTAAGCTTTTCAGGTAAGGGAAGTCGCTGTGTCTGTTCAGTATCTGGCATGATGGTGGGGGCTTGATCCTTGACTGGGACCCTTACACACTGAGAATCTGAATTAAAAAATTGGTTCAGCATATGTTGGTCATTGTTGGACTGTGATAATTTATTGGGCAGATTGTACTTAGTAGGCTGTTTACAATCCTACATTTGTGTTCCTTTAGCATGGCTTTAGACTTCCCCCAGTTACAAGCCTGCTGAGTTTAGGACCCGTCTTTCACAGGATCTGAAGAATGTGCCTTACATTTTATTTTACTCCTGAGTAGACTTTATGGCCAGCAGTGTAAAGGGGCCCTAGTATGGCAAGAAACGGGCCCTAGAGGAGTAGTGACTTGTCTGGTACAAATATTGCTTAACATGGGCAATCTATTAGACATCAGAATGGGTACATGGGGAATATGATTTGCTGTACCTTTGTAGCACTACCATGCACTACCAGTGTATTCGCAAAAAGCAAAGGAGTACTTGTGGCACCTTGGAGACTAACAAATTTATTTGAGCATAAGCTTTCATGAGCTACAGCTCACTTCATCAGATGGATTCAGTGGAAAATACAGTGGGGAGATTTATAGACATAGAGAACATGAAACAATGGGTGTTATCATCATACACACTGTAACGAGAGTGATCACTTAAGGTGAGTTATTACCAGCAGGATAGCAGGGGGGGGAAAACCTTTTGTAGTGATGATCAAGGTGGGCCATTTCCAGCAGTTGACAAGAATGTCTGAGGAACAGTGGTGGGTGAGGGGGGGAATAAACATGGGGAAATTGTAAAGGCTATTTTGGAAAATATTATTTTAGTATGCTAGCTATATTTAATGCTAAAAATTGTTGCCCGCTACAGTAACGCTAGAGCTATAACTATAGCAAGGACAA
Organism: Natator depressus; assembly: GCF_965152275.1. Classification (NCBI taxonomy): domain Eukaryota; kingdom Metazoa; phylum Chordata; order Testudines; family Cheloniidae; genus Natator; species Natator depressus. The sequence goes on along the minus strand of NC_134238.1, from coordinate 86,796,075 downwards.
TACTGGAATGGATCAGTGGTAGCAATTGAAAAGTAAATTTTAGTGTTCGACTCTTATTCCTTTCCAGACCTCCCCTAGAAGGTATCTCATGAGTAAATGCCTTGGGCCAGATTGTGTGGTCCCTCTGGAACTGTCGAGATCTTGCCACAGAGAATTTTCTGAGTGTGGGAGTTCTTTGGTGGTATAGAGCTAGCATAGCAGTTTCCTGTGTGCTTATGCTTAATTGCTCCCAAGCTAGTGTAGAGCTAGCCTGAAAATGGAGGAGCTGTCATAGTCTCCCTTCTTACCCCCACTGCCACACAAAACTTAAGGGCTCCTGGCTATCCAGGAAGTCTACTTTACTGGTGTGCTATTTGGTTTGTAATATAGTAACTTTTTTTTTTTTTTGAAGCTCTGAGCAGCATGCTAATTGCAGATAAATTCACTTTTAGATGTTAAAGGAGGATTTTGAGGATGACTCCCACATCTTCCGAAAAGCAGCTAATGATATAACTTCTCAGCTGGACATTAACTTTGGGAATCTTCCTCGTCCTGGGCGTGGAGCCAGAGGAACACGAGGAGGTCGTGGACGTGTCAAAAGAGTTGAAGATACTGGGCCTAGACCAGAAGTGGTGGTAATTTGATTTTGTGGCTATACATTTCTAAATGACATGAGAATTTGAGATTTTTTTTTTAATTTTTTTTTGCTGAGGACTTGTTAGTGTTTTGCTTACAATACTTTACCAGGCTTTCAGTCCATAGTATGTTGCTATATGTGATGAGATTTCAATTCAGATTGCAGATACCGTTTTTTATTTGTGAAGAGTTTATGTTCAAAGGTCAAAGTTCAGGTCACTCTTATGAGAGCTGGAAGGAGTAGTATAGGAGAAGTAACTTCCAGTTTCTGAAAAGAATTCTGATAAAATCAGGGAAATAACTCTGCACTTAAAATTACTAAAGGCTGTAGCCTTCAAGCAAAATTACTGTGTAATAAGATTCTAATACTTCCTCTAGCTACCAAGAGTGAAGTTAATAAATGTTGCATGTTTGACCCTGCAGGTTAAGACACAGGAGGTACAACCCTCTATTAAATAAATGACAAGTCAGATATGGTAAATTGTTTCAAAACAAACATAATATAACTATTAATGATCATAGTACCTGCCACTTTCCATTGAATCCCCTGATTTAACATACTCAAAACCATTCTCATACCAACTGTGAAAGAAGCCGTTCTATCTGCCAAGGGTTGCTACTGTTGAGGTATGAAAACCAGAACATGTGGGATGATCCTGAGCCCATAAAACTGGGCAGCTGGCAGTGTGTGCTGAGCAGCCATACAGATTTCCTGTGGGAGCTACCTCAAAAAAGGGACAGTCCTGGGGATACCTGGGCTGGTAGCAACCCTATACTGCTTGAAGGTGAACAAATATGGGGGATTGTTGTTGTGGGTGGGTTGGTTTTTTTTGGGGGGGGGTCTTTTTTTTTTTTTTTTTGTAAAATCCCCATAGTTCTTTCAGTTCAGCAAGGATAAAATACTTAGCCACATCTAAAGTTTGGAACTTTAAAAGGGACATGGAATTAATCCCTCTGGTGCTTTTGTTCGGTAAAGCTACATTCTGAAAATCTCTAGTAAATCAAGTGTGCATCACTGTAGCTTTTTGCACACAACTAAAAATTAACTCTTCAGTTTTTCAATGTTTAAAATAACTTCTCATTCACTTTGAATGGTGAACTGCTTCCTGTGTCTGTCTATAGATTTCCAGTAGCAAGAACCTGAAGTATCAGGAAAATGTCACTTCTCCTACAGTCACTATACCCATACCACAGTGACGGGTACAAGTCTAGTACCTGCGTAGAAATAGTGATGGATGCAAAACCGTTTAGAAATAAGCATTAAGTGCCTCTTAATGTAATTTAGCAAATAAATAAAATGGAACTAGTTCTGAGTTAGATTGGAGACTCCAGATGTGTCCCTGATATGTGTATTTTTCTAAACTTACTTCCCCCTTTTGCAGACACAAATCATTGCTCCAAATCCTGATGACCCTGAGGATTTTCCTGCTTTAGCCTGAAAGAACTGTCCTGAATGACAGCATCTCAAAGTAGCTGTGAAGAGACCAGTTTTATGTTGCTGTGGAAAAGGATCATCTGAGTCTGAAGGAAAAACGGATTTTTTTTTTCTTGTGTGAAATGATTGCACTTCTGTGGTAATGAGGGAAGGGGGCTCTGGAGATATCAGTGAACTGGGATCTTGCAACAGATTCCAGCACCTCCTATTGGGATAACTGTGTGAAGGCTTATGGTATTATACTCAAGGGATTTCAATAAAGTTCAACAGTACAGTGTTAAAAATGTGTATATAGAGATTATTTAGAATTTTCCATGAAAGCACAGTGAAATGTAAGCTGTACAACATGGTCTGCTATTGGAAATCTGTAGCAAACCCTTGTAGACACTTGAAAGCTGCTTTCCCTACTCCATTGAGTGAAATGTACCTTTGCATATTTTAAGCAGTTATACCGCAATTTTCATAAGTTGACAAATAAAGAAAACTGCTAATTGGTTTGGGTGTGAGGTGCTTATCACTCACTTCATTGTTCCTTGGTATTGGAGTAGCAAAGTGTGACTGCTTCTACTTCACTGTAGTCTGAATATCAATTTGCATTTCTCTTACAGCTCTACCTTGCTTGCTCCCCCAAAACCGTTTGCTGTTTTCAGTACGAAAACAATCTCGACAATGTAGGAGAGATTTAAATTTAAAACTTCTCTGTGGCACATTTACACTTCCAATTTTTTTAAATGTCCTCCTTTAGTAGAGAGTGAGAAATGGAAATCCTACTTGTGTACCGTAGAATAGCCAGGTCCTAACCACAACTTCTTGTATGTGGAAGAGCTGAATGTGAATTGAAATGTTTTCTGGTTCCATCCCTTGCTGTAGAAAACTCTGCTTTAAGAAGCAACTCCAGCTTTTGGCAGTTGCTCCCATTAAAGTAAATTCTAAGACTTTATAAGTTTACTGACTCATGTGGGTAGAGGAGGAGATTGGGCTTTGCTTTAATGCCAAGGATAAGAGATCTGACTGTGGCTGCCCAAGTTGGGTACTAAGTGATCCCTTCCTTTTTTTTTCCACACAACTATTGCAAAGACTTAAATATGAGCTGCAAGAGGAACATAAATTGTTAAAGCGGCATTGGAGCAGAGTAGGTGTTTGGACACTGATTGCAAGGGAAGGGAAGGAAATCGGAAGAGGGGCTCATTAGTGGCCAACAGGAGCAGCTGCCACCAGCCACCTCTGGTTGCTGCTTCTGAGGCACAGAGAAAAAGCCTTTGAATTCCTGCAGAGGCTGGGTTCCTTTCCTACCCACTCTTACTGCACGCTCATGCAATTTTCTTCCTTCGTGCTCCCCATTCCTTGCATGTCTAACAGCAACAGAACAAGGCAAGGCATGAAGTAAAATCTATCAGCATTTGAAGAGAGCAGGTAGCAGGGTGAGAATTCTCAAAAGCATAATTAGTGTGTACTTGTGGCAGAGTAAGAGCCAGGGAGGGATAGCTCAGTGGTTTGAGCATTGGCCTGCTAAACCCAGGGTTCTTGTTTCAGCAACGCTTTCCACTGGCAAAGCAAAGTCCTGATACTCGGGGCCCATTTATGTTGAGTTCAAAAGTTGAAAATCTTTTCTTCTGAGCTCTGAAACATCAGCAGAACTTTGCCTGAGACCAGACTTTCATACGCAGGCTGTAAACCACTGGAACACACAAGTTTGGGTGAAGAGTTGAGACTACTAGAAATAGAGCTGCAGAGCTGATCAGCACTGACTCCTGAGCCAGCTCCCACTCCTTCTCCAGTGGAAGGGGAACACTCGCTGCTCCACATGCCTAGGAAGGAGACTTTCCTCATCACATGCAACAGGTGTGAAAGGCTGACTGTCACTCCCTTCCCCACAAACAGATTGCTTCAGAGACTGAGGTGTTCTCTGCTGGAGGACTTGCAGCAGGGCTGAAAATCCAGTCTGTGGAGGAAGCCCACTGAGAGACCTGGGATCGCTTTCTGCTTCACTGGTGTGTTCCAATGGCAGCAGTGAAAGCTGTTTAACATCCTACAGTAATTTTATGCAGAGGTTTGGGCCAGAAAATGACACATTGTAAGCACCTAGAAGGAAGATTTTAAGCAGGCAGAATATATACCTAATAGGAACCTGATCATGAGACACAGAATAAAAACTGTTATAGAAATTACAGTGGGCATGCTAATGAGGACTCCCAGCTGAGACCTTGAATTTTCATCTCTTCTGACAGCAGCACTGCTCCATCTTGGGAATGGGTTCAGTATGGTGCATGGCAGATTCAACCTACTATATCAACCTCACTTTCCTTATAGCAGCTGAGTTTTTCTTTGAGGTCTACCATCAAACTTCTAATTATGTTGGAACCTGCTTAGCACATGCAAGCTCATGTAACCAAAACCCAAAGGGCTATGACTGTAATTTGGAATTATTTTTTTCACTATCTTTGAACAATTGCATTAGGTCTAAAATTATTTTTCTAAAGGTGCGATGGAATCATAGCCCTGAAAAATTAATGATTAATTCATTTAACTCCCACTTCCACAGTTCTGATACTGGAGAACAGTTATTTGTTTCTAGAGTCCTTCCTGCTGCCAGCATTGATTTAGTTTTTCAAAATTATTATATATATTTTTTCCTGTTTATGAACAGTGGCAAAGGGTCCAGAAACTACAAAATCCAACCCTCTTGACTTAATCATTTAATTTTTTGGCTCATTTCATGACTACACCGATGCTCCATTCTTTGACCTTGCCTTCTCCAATATAAATTTACAGCTGACAGTATATGTACATAAACCCTACCACAGTACTCCAAAGCATGCACAATTCTGCTGCTGGGGAGAGGATGAGAGAATGAACTGCAGCTGACAGGTATATGTTAGTCTCAGCACTTAATACTACCTGAGTACTTTTCAGTAAGTAGTGCATGGTGGGAAGGGTGGTTTGAGTCTGTATGGAATAGAAGAGAAACCACCACCCAGGATTTGCTCACTTAGGCTAGAGCATCTCTCTTCCTCCAGTTTTCCCCATAGCTGCTGCTGTAATAAATAGGTGGTTCATAGAGCTTTCTGTGGTCTGGTCAAGACAGACACTCCCACCCTTCTGAGCTTTCCAAGGCCAGGCTTTCACAAACCAAGACTTCCCCTTGGTTAGGGAAGTATTGCAGGCTAAAGAAGCAGGACGGATCCTGTCTCTGTGAGCAAGACAGGATAAGGAACCCAGCATCTGCACTTTCAGCCTGAGCAGCAAAAAGGGAGATTAGCTGTTAAATGGCAATGTAATTTGCCTTTTCCAAAACTGCTAGTGATTAGAGAACAGTTGATTGCAATTGTTGTAGACCATAGAAGCTTGTGTGTAAAATCCAGAGAGATGGTGCTTCAGCCTTACTCCAGTTTGATCTGATCTGACTGCCTTATTTACATGGAGTTCTGTGTAGAGCGTTGTATTTAGACGTCTATTTTAAGACAAACCTTGAGTGTTCTGATGCATGTTGTAGCAGGAAAGCTTGTTCCACAGCTTTCTAATCACCTGCCATTTCCCTCCCCCCAGAACATTATCTAAACTTAGCAGAGTGGCACAGATACATTGAGGGTAAAGGGATGGAGAAAGAGTCAGAATTTATATTCACAGACAGGAAGAGCCTATTTTACAAATAGCATGGTTGTGTGATGCTGAAAACCATTTTTCCTCAAAAGAATTGGTTCCTTTCGTCTGAACAGGAGCTGGACAAGCATGGTATGGTTAGCTTTAGAAATAGAAACAAACAGGCATTTTGCTTTAGTGAATGTGTTCTGTGACACACACACATGCACAACTGGAACCTGGAGTTTTAAGTACAACTTGTAGAGATAGCATGGAACTCGCTTCTGATGCATTTTAAAATGAAAGACTCAGCACAACCTTTTGTTTCCTTGGGACTTTTGTGTGAATGTCTTAACCCCAAAAGGAGATTAAACTCAGTAGGACTCAGCTTGAGGCCTGAACAATGTGAATGCCAGGCATGACAAAACCCTGGGGAGGTGGAAACTGTGGCATGGAATGAGCAGGCGGTGTTGGGCAGCTGTGCCCCACAACAGACAGTACCAGTTAATTAAAATGAGACCTCTTGCCTGTGGTTCAGTGTGTACGCCTCATGCTTTGCATGTCTGGTCGGTGCTTCTGAGTAGGAACTGGAGTGACAATTTACAAGAATCTCATTTACCAGCTCTTCAGAAAGCCTTAGGTTGGAGGGAGCTGTATGGCCAAGGTGGTGGTTTTCCCTGACATGACCAATGCTTTTGAATATGGCAGCCATAGCCATGAAAAAAATAACAGCTGGTCCCACACATCTTCTGTTCCTTTTCCCATTGAATGTCTACCAGCAGGAGGGAGTAGAAGTTTATTTTCAAGGACAAGTTTCCGTTGAGCAGGAAGACCATCCTAGCAACAATCCTAAATGCTCCATTATATGAATAATTCACCCTAAAGGAAAACTTCTTGCAGAGGCTGAAGCTTTTCAATAGTTACCAGAATCCAGTCACAGTGACAAAGTAGAACGGTAAGTGTTGCCATGAGGGTAGAGAAAAAGCACCCAACTTCCCCACTACCCTACAAACATACATGGTAGTTAATTCCTTTTACTGTTTTCCTTTCATTTAAATTCCAGTGACTGTAGCCTCACCTCTGACAGGTGAAGGGCATTAACACAAGGCTTCTGGTTTTGACATGTTTTCTTAAGCAACCACTGTCCTCTTTTCACAATCTGCATACGCACTACTAAATTGAATAGTTCAGGTAGTACAGCATCCTTTGTCTGACAGCATCCAATGCTAAGTAACTCAGGAAAGAACAAAACCAAACCAAGGGACAAACTGGTCATTTAAAAACAGAAAAACTTTTTCTAGCACGTGCAGTTAATCTGTGGAATGTATCAGTATGGGATATGATTCCACCTGCATCTACTAGAGAAAAAATAAGTCTTCTCCATCCTCGTGCTTCAGGATATACTACTCACCATGTGGAATCAGGAAAACACTTTTCTATCAAGACCACAGGTTTCCTAAAGCCTCTGAAAGATAATCCACACCACCTTTGCTATTTTAAAAATTCTGTTCCATTTCCTGCACAGACTGTCAAGTGTGGAGACTTTGCAATATTGACAAATAGAAACTATAGGCAAAACAAAATCTTTAATTCCAGAGGTGGTGCAGAGGCCTCTACTCTCATATGACCAAAGTAACAGAAATCCAACTCAGCCTGGTACACAACTGTTCTTAAAAGTTAGAAAATGTCAGAGGCAAATATACTGGTACAAACCGGATTGTTTAGGTTCAAAAACTGGTGATAAAGAATATTCAAGGCTGTTGGTGAAGTCACCAGCTGACTGGAGTGCTGCTGGGGTGCCATAAAGAGCTAAAAGCTTGTAGAAATGGGAGGAAACATTTACAATTGATGGGTTAATGTGATGATGTTGTCACCCCTTCTTGGACATTGTTTATGAGGGGGGTCACAGTGGGAACAGCTGGACTGAAAGGAGCAAGTTTCCCCATCTTGTCTGCCACCTCATGGGGGACACACCACCACTAGTGGACCCTTATCATCCTGATCCTGAAACACATGCTGGCCTTACTCTATCAAAGAGAGGGAATCAGTGCTGTCATCAGCTTCCTTGGCTGACTCCTGAACATCTGGAATGGGAGATGTGCTGCCACGACCTCCCTTGTGTACCCTTTTCCTTCCCCACTTAGTTTTGTCTTTCCTCTCTCTCTCTCACCTCATTGAGTGACACTGCTGTTAGTTTGACCAGTGAGGCAGCTAAAACCTATGCCATAAACAGCTCAGTGCTGATATAAATTTGACTGATTGCAGTGGTTAAGAGTGGGCTGTGTCCACCTCTCTCCAGCAGCAAGGTGCAGTCAGTGCTAAAGGCATTAGCTGCATTTTTTCTAATCTTTTCTGTTCTCTTTTGTGTTTCTTGGTTTGTCTTCAAGGAAAGAAAACTCAACAGTAGCTCTAGGCCATTTCATCTCACTACTTTCCCCCCCCAAAAGTACAATTAATACCAGCTTTAAGACGGTCAAACAAGGATTTTTCTTATTAAAAACTCTTCACAGCTGAAGGGAATAAAGGGTAATGTTAACATGAAAGCCTTACTTAATATTTTGTTTCAAATGCATTAACTGTTTCCTTTTTCCTGCATCTTCAGTAAAAGGTTTAAAAGATCAATGGTCATGGTTACAGTGAAAGTAAGCCAGCAACAACTTGACAAAACCCCAAACCCATACTTAGTGTTCTAAAGTGAGCTCCAGTTTCATTAACATTTTATCCCATTGGGCCTGAGATAACCCCCCTGCTTCTTTAAAACAACACAGCATAGTGCCAAACTCTTAACAGAGAGTAATTGTTTTGACAGGACATCACATTCTCCCTTGGGATGCCAGTCATTTTCATTTCCTCCCTGGAGATCTGGACTATGTATAATTTTTTTTTAAAAAGCGTTTCTGCTCTGTTGGTCTTTGCCATGATACGCTGTCACTGATTGACACGCAGGCTCAGAACAGTTACACACAGTGATATATCTATTACCGTGAGCAACGTTCCCTCTAATTTTTGACAGGCTGGATGCGCAAAAAATGGCTTCTGTGCAAATTTTTGACAGGCCATGTGTGCAAAAATTTTCTTCTGTGCAGATTTTTGTGCGTGCAGTGTTTCGCCATGTGCGTGGGGCTTAAGATCTGTGTGCGCGCATGCAAGTGCACCGCTTAGAGGGAACAGTGACCGTGAGACTCATTCATTCTCCAGCATGCAGCTTATTCAGGTCATGAAAAACCTTTTTTATTTGTAAAAGTATAATTATCTTTAACCAATTTCAAAGCAGAAAAGGATGAGAAGTGAAGATTAGCATTTTGCCGTCCAAGACTAACAGGATGATGATATATGCATGGGAAACATATCGGGAGGATGGGAGGAAGGTTTATTTATGCTTTTGGGAAGAAGGCTGAGGCTGTGTTTTAAAAGTTTGCAGATTAGCTGAGTCTAGTGTGTTTTTGTTGTTTGACAGAGGCAACCACCAGTGGTAAAGGTTGACTTTAGGCTAGCCCAGCTTGGCCATTGTTGAGTTTATACAGAATTTTAGAGTTTGGGAAATTTTGAAGTTTTCAGTTTAAGAGTTTGCAATGGACCCTTTTTTGCAACATTGTGTATTATATTATGAAAATTTCAATAAAACTTGATACTATACACTTTTCACTTGATATTTTTATCTTTTATTCTTCCATCTTGCAGCACTATACAAAGGTAGGTACTATCCCCACCTTACAGGTGGGGAAAGATGCACAAGAAGGTTAAGTGATTTGCTCAAAGCAAAGTCAGTAGTTGAGTCAAAAAAAAAAAAAAAATAACCCTGGCTTCCTGAATTTCACTCCTCTAATCTTGCTAGAGGTAAGTGTCTTCACAGAGTGAACATATTTAACAAGGCAAGAATCATTCATGAGAATTAGGAGTTATTTCAGTAAATGAAAAGTTATCCCTTACAATTTTGCCCTTTGATTATGTTGGTCAGGTAGGCATGATTAATATATTATGCATTTCAGGGAATAGTCACAAAAATGTTACCATTTTTTGATCTACTGCTGGAAGCCACCCACACCAATGCAGACTCTGACCAATCTGATTGTCGAGGTTGTTGGGCATAACAAACACCAGGTTAATAGTTTTATTGGTACACAATTCATATTTACAATTATTACTATTCAATATTTTGTATAAAACAAGTTACAATATGCAAGATTTCCAAATGACAAATGCATATCAAACTAAGTTTACAAGACATTATGAGGCTTTATCTTAAAAATACCTTCAGCAAAATAAAACTCCCATTCTGTCATTCAATCGGATTTAAAAAAATAGGATTAGAAATATACAAGTTAAAAAAAATCAGGGTGAGCAGTATTGAGTATTCAGTAAGGTTTAAAGAGCTTTCCAGACTCTGTACCCAAGGCAAATGAAAGCCTGCAAACCAGGAATATAAACCTGCAGAATAATCTGATGAACATAATTGTTGATTTTTCTTCCACTTAGAATGTGCGTCACATTTGATACAAATCCTAGCTTAATAGTTTTTGTCCAGTCTTTAAAAACAGCAGCAGATCTGCAGCACTTTCCTATTCACAGTCGGAACAACAGGTCAAGATCTGGGAGTAACTTTAATATAAATTACTGACACTTTGCTGAAAAGCAGCAACTTGACCCGAGATAGTAACTATGTATTTTAAGTAGGATTTTCACTATATATCTCAGTATAAAAGGGCGGATGGGGAAAAAATGATAGGCCACCCACCCAGAATTATAAATGCATCACAGCAGGGATAAGTAGCTTCTCAGTACACACAAGTTCAAGGTCTCCAGCGGTGTTTTACATGTACATTCCATTTGGCACACTTTCACAAGTCTTTAGAAAAGAAGTGCTTTCTCCCCTTGCTTTCAGAATTGCGTGTAGACAACTTTGGTACATATGGTGCAAACGCAAGGCAAAATGTCAGATTGAAAGTACGAGCTAAATGTTAAACTTACATAGGATATCAGGAGGTAATGCTGGTCACTAAACAGCAATGCTGATTTGAATATTCAAATGAAGAATGGCAGTAACATTTGTGTGTTTCTCTGCAACTGTAAGATGTACAGAGGTGAAAAATGGTAGCCCAGAATCTTCACACCTAACAAAACTGTGAAACTTTGTTTAGAGACTTTCACTATATGTAATAGACATTTGTGACAGGCTTTGTTTTTCAATTAAAATCAGTACTTGATGTTTAAAACAATTATACAAAACTGAAAGTCCAAGAGTTCATCTGGTTTTTAAAAATGTAATTTCAAAGTTTGTTAAAACTTCATATGTTGCGGTGATTCTTAAAAAACAAACAAACAAACCCTAGTCTGATTCTTTTCAGGTTCAACGGACAGTACAAACAACTCAACCTGTGCATATGTATAAGCAACTTATACCCATTAAATTAAGGCAGACTTTAACTGAACAAATCAGTTCAATAGTTGCCAACAACAGACATCTCCTCATTTTCACTCTAGCGCTGAGGTAAAAACACAAACATACACACAAGATGAAAATACCTAAAAAGCAAAGAACTGGGTAGGCAGCTGGGAAGTTAAAACTACTACTTACTGTCCAAAAGCCTTCTTGTGTTTTTTTACACTAATCCTCCCAACCACCCTACCTTCCCCTCATTCAGCTGTTTAGGCTTGTAAAAAACGTAACTGTAACCTCCCCAGGGTCAGGACATTTAAAAAAAAATAGTTACCTGTACAGCACCTAGCACTGTGATGTCCAATCCTTTCAGCTTTAGAGGCAAACATTTTATTTTTTGAAAAAGGTCAAGGAGCACCAGTTGTTACACTGGAGGCAAAATCTCTTGCCTTGCATTGTAAGTCTTGGTTGTTGGATGCACAAGTAAATTCCTCTAACCATTTTCACAAGCCATCAGTCTCTTGACCATGCACACACTGGATCAATGCCATTCCTATTTGTATATTAATAATGAAGATGAGCCTAATAAATTTGTTACAAATGGAGGAGGGGAAATCACTCAGGTAATAAAAGGAGTGGAATCCCTCACAATGTCCCTGCTGGGGATTCTACCCACCTGGAGTGCCTGGAGCCAGTTTAGCAGGGCAGAGGTGCCCAGGAGGGGGAGCAGGGAAGGGTGAGAGAGTGGAGTGTGTTATGCTTGGGCTATCCTCAACAGGCAGACGGTCCCATTGGGACTGTTAGCTGGCACAAGTTAAGAGCAACTGCCAGGCTGGCTCTGACCAGGATTGGGGTAGAGAATTGTGAGTTTTAATTGAGTGTTGTCTCTCTGTCTTTATCTCCCCGCTCTCTTGGGCTGCCCTGGGCAGCTGCTGGAAAAGATGGGGCAGAGGGGAGTCACCCTTTACTAGGTGCTCCCCTGCATTGAGGCAGAGTCAGTTAACTTCCTATCCTACTCTCCTTGGCTCCAACAACTCAGCAGGGAAGTAAGGCTGTTGAGCAGCCAGAGCTACACTCTCCTCTGCAACACAGCAGGCAGGTGCTCAGGGCATTCCAGGCTCACCCAAGAACTGCAGCTGCAAAAGTGAGAGGTATGGGGGAGGCAGCAACCACAGGGCCTGGGATGACACACACACACTTTGGATTTTTTTTAAAAAATCCATACGAATGGTTCAGGGAGCACATTTTCAATTCATCGTTAACTGCACATTCTCTCTTCAAGGTCACTGGTGGAAGTTGGACGCACCAGTCTAGCACCACAGGGACTCTAATTCTTGATCAGATTAAAGAGTGCTCCTCTACCCCAAATAAAAAAAAACAAAGGGGCTGTATTAGCAGAGAGGGAATTGTTTTAAAAAAACACAACCCATTGACTCATTTTGTCCCTCCTCCCCTCACAAAGTTAGCAAGGCTCTTGTCCCCAGAATGATGTGGCTCAGCCCCTCACTCCCAATTGTTTTGAAAGGCTACATAAACACAAAGATTACTATTTCCCTGGAGACAAGAGTCTCTAAGCTGTACAGAGCAAAGGAGCAAAGTCAGAGGACTCAAAGGGGTTTCTTCTTATAAAAAAAAGAAAAGATATTAAATACCTGTTCAAGGTTTTGATTCTATACTGGAAGAACCTTTTCTTCTATATTCTTTACATTCAAGTTTGTATAATTAAAAGTTTCAGAACAACTTGGAAGGTGCTTCCATTAACTTAATACGTAACCATATCCTGGACTATTACTCTTCTGCCTTTAGCATCAAAAGCTAGTCAAGTCAACATATTGTTACTTACACTATCTAGGCAACACCCTTCAATTACCATTACGATTTTTTAATGCTTTAACAGGGGATGTAAATTAGACCTAGGTGTTGAACCTTGCCTATCACTGTTTAAATTTAGTAGGAACATTCCCTCCCACTGCAAGACAAGAGGTCTTCTTCCTTCAGGACAAAAAAGTCTGTTGAATAACATTTCAACCTTCCTCCCCAGACTGTATTTATACAGAACTCACGAAAACAAACCTCTTTTTACTGTTGGCTATGCAGTAGCCGATCTATTCTGAGGCGTGTGCACATGTCAAATGTGATTCTGGCAAACAAAGATACTAGGGGGAAAATAAACTTCAAATATAATAGGATAAATCTGGAGGAAAATTTAGAAGAGGATATTGAAAAGGAAATAAATAAAATTTCAAATCCTGGGTCACCTTTAAAAAATTACAATCACTTTAACAGATAATTAGGTATCCAGGGCTTTTTTTTTTTTTTTTTTTTTTTTAAGCCAGAAGTACCTGGATGTTTAAAGGAGCACTGAAACCTTGAAATAACCATTTTTAAAAGATGACTGACTACACTTGTTCCCCACTGCCAACTTCAGTGGTTTTACAAACACAACTCCTTATTTTTTTGAAGTGTCCCTCTTCTCCACTACCGCCCCCCAGTATGGAAGAAAATGATTAAACAAGGGAAACCATGACAATGACCATAAAGCATGGTCTGATGCATAAACTTTAGGATTGAGAACCTTAGGTATTACCTCTAGCACAAGTAGGTAAAAAGATTACACTGCTAGCTGAAAACTAAGTTGATGGTGCTGCTTTAAAATTATAAACTCTGGTAGGAAAATCAATGTTTTTGAGCAACTAAAAGCTATTACTAATAAAACAATTAACAGCTTTTAGTTAAATTGTTTAAAAAAAACCCTTTGAAATAAAGCACTCTTTGGTGTACAGTAATTAGTTTGGGTATTTAACATTACATCTTCATAAAAAAATCCATATAAAATAAGGAAGGCTATCCAAATCAACAGGAAAGTACAATGTTATGAGAATAAAATCTTGCCTTCCCAAGCTTTGCTCTGTATTGGAGACTGAGACCAGCTTGGACAGACAACAGTGAACTAAATATTTAAAAGCTCCCACCACATCTTCACTTCTTATGGTGGCCAGCAGCTAAGTGATTGCCATCACAATTACACACATGCATCATACCCACTAGTAAACCCTCTTTATAATAGAGAGTTTAGATATTTACACCTGAGTCTAAATTTACAAGGTTTTTTTAACATTTGAGAACATTTTTAGAATTAGAAAGCTGAACTGTGTCAAGCTTCTTGAACAGGTCGTTTTCTTCTACGAATTAGGAGGAGTTTTTCTGCTAAATCTTAGCTGCATTTTGCAGTGAAAATGTCTTTCCTTTCAAAGAAATTAAGTTCCATAGCAGTATTCCTTTTTTCTCCCTTCAGCATCCTCTTCAGTCACTTCTTTTTACTTAACGCAGCACTGTCCTGGTCCTTGGTATGGAGTGACCACTAAAATGATAAAACACAGATTTATGAGGAATAAAAACCATCCGATTTGAAATTCAAAAAACAAAGCAAGCGCAAAATCTTTCAAACATTTCTGCCAGTGTAAACTAAGTTAAGCATAATACTACAAAGAAAAATTTTAAAGACTTGATACTTTTATAGAGAATACTTTATCAATTGTAAAAAAAGCACAGACTACTGTTCTGATTACAAAGAGTAGGAAAAAAGCCTTTGTAAAGAAAAAGCAGAGGATTCAAAGTACCATAATTTCATTAAGCGAATTTGCTGTAAAGCATTCCTTTTCCTTTTCTCCTTCTGAGGTATCAGACTGTGGGAAAAGTAGAAAAGAATGGAAAAGAAATATTAATTTTTTTAAAGCTAGAATTAGATCACAAACTGAAAGCTCTGGTGTGCTGCATGCCATTTCCATCTCAACACGGGAGGAGAATGTTGCTTAATGGCTCCCTTCAATGGTGAAAGCATATTGGGTTAAGGGTACCCCTCTGTTAGTTTTTATGACATGCTTCTCCGGTGAGAAAAAAAGCTAAGAGACCTATAAATTAATTGTTGCACGTTTCCCCTTTCCTGCTAACAGGGCCACAATTATTCCTTGGCATAATGATTCCTATAGTCCAATTCCATTGAACCCCCCAAATCCTCACAATACACACACTATTTCCTCTCTTACTTGTTAAATACATAGAACACTAACAGTGTAATGAGTGGGACAATAGCTTAATTTCTATCCATTTTGAAGGGAAGAGGGTTCTGTTAGTTTCTTTACTTCATGCAGTTGGTGTTGGAATTTTTCAAGCATCTACTGGATAGGTCACAAGGTGGGGGAGGCGGAGGCTGGGAGACGGGGGTCCTTTTCCCGTCTCAGTCACTGCCTTGCTGTGTGCCTTCTGTAAAGTGGTGATACTAACACATGCTGTATCCACCTCTGTAAAGCACTTTGAGTTCAAAAGAGGAAAAGCAGTTTAAGTGCTCAGTATTAGGATTATTTCAGTTTTTTTGTTTCAAGATGGGATAATTATTAAATGTTGCCTCTACTGTAAACAGTCCATCCAATTAAACAGATTAACAATAAGAATTTAAGGAGTGTCTGCATTTTGGAAGGGAGAGAGAGAGAGAAGAGGATAAAATTTCACCATAAAATGATCTGATAAACGCACACTGTAAAATGTGAACTCTGATCTATCACTTATGGACCAACCTACAACAGTGATGGGGAAAGTGAGGTGCCAATTGACCAAGTCAGTTAACCTAAGGTCACAGAGCAGATCATGATCCTAGGCTGTTACATGAATCCCATGCAGTCCCATTACATTCTCCCATCCACACTACAAACAAAGTGCCATGTTAATGTACTAATACCCCCTCTCCTTCTGGACAACCAGGCATTGACACTGGTAGACATATAATGTCACCTGAAGGAAAAGGCATGAATATTGTACATATTGGTTTGATTGAACAATCATGAGATACCTTCATAAATCTCATCAGAAAACTTGAAATAAATATTGTAATTATAAAATGTTTTACTGGGAGATGAGTCATTCTGGACCAACTACTTAACACTTTCTTCACAATCTGAAGGATGAGGAAGGACTCAAATCTGAGGATATAATGCTAAGAATGAATTTTTGATCATAGACTGTGATTCAGCTACAGCAAAACTGAAAGCTGAAGAAATCAGTGCAATACCTATAAATAAAATGAGATTCAATGAAAAAAATTGAAACAGTGGCCATATAGGAAAGCTATTAAAATATACAGACACCAAATAAAAGAATACTGGCTAGGCAGGGATGTCCAAAGAATCAAAGGGTTTATACTGGATGATAAAGTTTACGTAGGATTAAATAATAGTGTGTCACAAAAGACATGCTAAGTTAGATTAACAGCAATACTACAGTATTAACAGAAGTCAGAATTGTTCTCCTCTACTCTCCATTTATTAGGCTTTAATTGGAATAATGCAGTCAGTTTGGGTGACCCACTTTTTTTTTTTTTTTTTTTTTTTAAGAGACAAAGTTGAATAAACTTCAGGCAAAAAGGATGGGAAAGCCAGTTTTTGTTTTGTTTTGAATACACTAATGGAAGCTCCATGATGTCACCCATTGATGTGCATATCCTTTACCAAATGGAGAGCTGCAAAAGCCATCTCATTCTGTGATAGACAAGCGCCATATAAGATTTCTCCAGAGGCTACAGGTCAATAAAAACACATCTATATCGCAGGGAGGATATTCTTTATAATGCCCATGAGAGGGCATACATTTAATCACATGATGCGTATATGAACTACAACCAAGAAACCTTTTTTGATGGAAAAATGTCTAAGAGCTCCAGAATTGCGACACTACCGGACGGCACTATTTTGCTTTGAGATATTTTGAATGGCAGGATCTGGTCATTAATTGATTGAAGCAGTATGGTCTCAACGTTAAGTATCAGAAACATGATCTGATACAGTTTAAAGTGAAAAATCTGGGGCAGAAGTTTCAGAAGCAGTGTCAGAAAGCCAAATTACAAATACTCTACAAAGCTAGTGCTCTTATTAACTGAGGAAACCCTCATCTGTAAGAGCACTCTGAGTCTTTCCTCAGAGTCAGAAGGCAACATGCCAGGTTTGTAAAAGATATCTCCAAAGTGGCAGCACTTCTTCATATAATAATTTATCAGAAGGTCTTTTTCATTGTGACAAATGAAAAGAAAGAAGTGGGGAATGCCTGCTGTTCTCTAGGAGGGAGGATCTACTCATAAGGATGCTTTCCAGGAACTGAAGAGGTATGTCACTGAACGGACAAATAGCTACAGAGCTAAGAGGCTCAAAAACAGAAGAGGCATGAAGAATATAAGAAGTAGCCAGAACCAAAGAGGTCAGCATGGACAGAATTCAGTACTGATAAAAACAATGCAGTCAAGGAGATCTAATCAAACCAAACAATTATACAAAAACTAAATATAGTGTTTCATAAAACTAGCATTTAAGGTAAGGTTAAAAAAAAGTTGCTTTTAGCTTTTAACTATTTGTTAATATGAATCAAATGGTATATAATACCCTGAAAATTCTCTCAATGTTACATTAGAAGTGTCCTGCAGGTTATTTGATACAGTGTTTCCATCTTTTACCAACCATCAGAGGATTAATTTGGTTTGTTATTTTAAAAATAGTTTGCATATCCCTTTAAGGATGTGGGCAGAAGGGAGAGAAGAGAAAAGGAAATTCTATTGAACAATACCACATACAACGTTTGTATTTATGGCATATAAACACCAACTCATAAATCCTAGTTGCAAGTCTAATGATTCACTCCTCTCAACAAAACAAGGCTCTTCTCTTCAACATTTATTGATAGACGAATTAAAAGATATTCACAAGCACAAGACAAAAAATTGTCACTTTCAAGAATCAAAAACTATTTGAAACTGCTGTATGACATATAAACCACAGATTATATGTGATTTGGATTTAATTTGCTTAGATCTTTTGTTTTCAAACTGAAAGTTGCAAGCCCTCTTGGCAGTTTCACTCCCAAAAAAGATAAATATACATTTGGTATCTCTCTTCCACAGTGTACTGATATCTGTGAATGTGAAAGAGGACAGCACTAGGAAAAAAACATACTGATGGCTTTAAATTCCGCTAATTAATGGTTGTGTAACCTACAGATCTGAGCTAGAACCTCATGCTCATTTCCAGCACAACTTGGGAGGGTCTAGGTCTGCATACTGGCTTTAGACATGGATGGACACAAGAACTCATGTGGTAGCTACCAGAAGTAAATATACTTTGTACCCATGTGCTTACACACAAGAAGGCACTCACACTCTTGTTCTAAACCATCCTCGTTTTTAATTCCCCGTGAGTCTGTAGAGCAGACCATCTACTTTAAATTCTGAATCCTTTGTTTCTGGAGAGGTTTCTTCATAATACCTGTAGATATTGTGATGGGAACTATTAAGTCAGCAAACTCCTAAATTCAGTAATCCTTAAATCATACATAATAACCACAGTACAAGTCTCCCAGTTTCCAGAATTCACTCAGAAACGTATGACACAAGAGATTCAAAGCTTCAGAGAGTCTCATTACATGATACATTTTAAAATATTCTAATTAATTCCTTGTCACTAGGAGGCTAATATTCCCTCAGACAAAGTCCATCACCAGTAATGGACACGCCAGCTCAAAAGAGTAACTCTCACCTTTTTAAACTGCTCTTTCTTGCAGCAGACCTGGTAGTTCTTTTATTAATGTCTGCACTGCCAGAAATGCTAGGTTCAGACGTTTTACTTTTCTGAACACTGGACTGTAGAATTACTCTGAAAAGAGTAGGAAAAAGACAATTATATAACCTGAAAGTTTTCCAGAAAAAACTGATGAGGATAAAATATTGTAGCACAAAGTACAGATATATCAGTATATATATCCCACAAATAATTCTTGAATAAGGGTTCTTTGCAGACTCAGGTATACAACTTCCCCTTGGTAATGCTTTGTTAGTAATTAAGTTAATTCTTGCAGTATTACTAGTTTATGTTTACTTTGACAATCTTATTGAATATAAAATAAGTAAAGTGCTTTTCTTTTAGCATTATTACCTTTTTGGGAGGAAAGGAGAAGGTAGAAATGAAGTGAACAAAAAACTGGTATTTTAAGTGTTTTGTACTGAAAAAAAGAGCAACATGAAGAGCCTGATAGAGAAACAAACATTATTTTCCCACAAATAACATCTCGACTGATGCAAAAGGAATCACAACTCTCAACAGCTCCTGAAGATCAGAGTCCAAATCTCCAACCCGTCATATATTCATTTGGAACACAGTCTGTAAAAAGCTTGGTTACCATTGACCAGGGACAGTTTTTAGTTGACAATGCTCGTATTTTGCTGTTAGAAAACACGGAGTGACCACACCACACTTGTGGCATGATTTTCAAAAATGCTGACCACCCAGCATCTCCCAATAGAGTCACTGGCAGCATCAGGCACAAAACACTCTTTAAAAATCAAGTCACTTGTACCCTTGTACACTACCCCCATTCTCCCTATCTCTTTTGTTTTGCCTTGCCACATCCCACCATGTTTCTGCTTAGACTATAGGAGAGACTTAAAAAAAATTACTCCACATGGCACCTAGCACACTTTTGGATGCTCAGTTAATATATAATTATTATTATATAACAGAAGGGTAGGAAGGACTATCCTCTCATTACATCAATTAAATCATTTTAGCAAGGCATTTCCAACTCAATTTGAACTCTGCCTTCACAGAACCAACTAGATTCTGAAACTATAATAAAAGTCAAATTTGTCCATGAAGTGAAATAGTTCATTGTTATGCGTGAGACACATTCTCGTCACTTTACCTTACAATAACTTGAGTTCTTTGTGTGGTCCCTATATGTAGTCCACTTGAGGTGCACATGCATTGGATATGGCTGAGACCAGAAGATTTTTCATTAGTAGTGTCCATTGGTCTGTGTCTGCGCACTCTGAACACAAGGCTTAAGGGGTCAGCATGGATAGGCCACCTCTCCAGTTCCTACACCACCACAAATCACTTTAGGAAAGGATGCGAAATAGAGGGGAAGGACGACAGGTAGTGGAATACATATAGGAACCACACATCTTAAATAACTCCAGTTACTGTAAGGTAAGTAATATGAATTTCTTCTTCGAGTGATGGTCCCTATGAATAGGTCAATTGAGAGGACTCAAAAGCACTACTCATTGAGGAGGAGGGTGTGAGGACCCTGATGTACTACAGATTGCAGGACGCATCTGCTGAAAAAGCAATTACCAGGGCATAATATCTCGCAAAAAGATACACACACAACCACATGTTGCTGCTCTACCGAAAGGAAACATCCTTAAGAAAAAGCTACTAAGATAGCCTGGATTCTGGTCAAGTGGGCTCTCTTACTTTGTGGGGGAAGGGGTCACCATTAACTCATAGCAAAGCAGGATGCACCTGAAATCCATTTGTAAAGTGTCTGTGAGGAAATTACTTCCCCTTTCATCTATTCAGTGAAGGAAACAGTCTCAGAGATTTCCTGAAGGATTGTGTCTTGCAGGTAGAAAGCCAAGGCTCAACAGACATCTAAAGAATGGAGCTTCCTGTCTTTTCTGGTGGTGTGAGGTTTTGGGTAGAAAACAGGTAGGTATATGACCTAATTTAAAGTGGAATTTGAAGGAAACTTTTGGAATGAACTTAGGGTGTAACATCAAAGAAACATACTTCTGGAAGACTGTGTAGGGAGAGTCTGCCATAAGGAATCCAAAGTCACCTACTCTTCTGTGGTCAGAAAGGACACCTTCAAAAGACAGATGAAGGGAGCAGGAAACTACAGGTTCAAAAGGAGGATTAATGAGTGCTGACAATGAGAGACTGAAGACTGAAATCAGTATAGGTTTCAGTACTAGGAGGAAAGGTTCTATCAAGGCCTTTTGAAAACCTCACAGTGGATAAAGACCAAAACAGTTTTCCACTACAGAATGGAAGGCTTTAAACATTGCCAAATGCACTTTCAGTGAGCTGAGCAATAAATCAGACATTTTTAATGTAAAAAGGAAGTAGTCCAGAATGGTAGGGATCTCTGAGCCCTTTGGAGGTATCTGAGGATGCAGACATCAGATAGAAAGTTTCTTCCATTTCATCATAGAGACTTCCCTGCTATTATTGAGAATGGATTGTTCTGCCTCTGAACTTGACCTCTCTAAGCTCATCATCCATCCAAATACCAGGCTTAGACTGAGGGATGCTGGATTTGGATGGGTGGTCTTGCCTTTCTTCTAAATCAGCTGGTTCAGAAACAGCTGGACAGGAAGCCATCTGAAGGATGCTGATGAAGCAAAACTGCCTCAGCCACCAGGGTGCCACAAGGATTAGCCAATGTTTTTTTCCTGCTTGATTTTCCTCCAGCTTGAGGTAAGAGGGGAATGGATGGCAAAGCATACATTAGTGGCTTTGATCATTTTATTAGGAATGCCTCCTCTCAGGAATTGTAACCCTGAGCTGCCTGGGAACACTAGACTGGGCATTTCTAGTTTTCTTGGTACAAAAAGACGACCCACGACAGGAATCCCCACTGTCAGAAAATGTTCTGTATCACTGAGCTGTGAAATTTTCACTCCTGGTCTCTGGAACTGCCTGCTGAGGCTGTCTGCCAAAGTGTTCATTACTCCTGGAAGGTGCTCTGCCAAGAGAGTGATCTGGTGTCATATATACCAATTCAAGAGTTTGATCACCTTCATGCAAAGAGTGGTGGACTGCTCCCCTTCATGTCTGTTCATGTACTATACTGTAGTCATATTGCCCAACATACTGAATATGTAGGGCACGGATGAAAGGCAGAAGCCTTCTGTAGGCTTTGAGTACTGCTTGCAGTTGGAGGAGACATGTGAAGCTTGAATCTTGCCAAGTCCAAGAACCTTGAGCCACCTGTTCATCCAGATGTGCTCCATAGCCCAATAGGGAGGCATCTGCAATTAATTTCTTCATGGGTGGAGGTGAACAAAGGTAACCATTACACACACAGCTTCTCTTTTCCCACCAGGCCAAAGATCTTGAAAACACTGTGAGGAACTGAAGCTCGCTTGCCCAGCTTGTCTCTACTCAGAGCATAAACTGTTTGCAACCACACCTGATGATTCCACAGAATGGAATCTTGTGAAGGATATCACAAAGGACACCATATGGCCTAGAAGGACCAGGCAGGACTGCACTGTTGTCTGAGGGCTCAGCCATAGCTGCGCGATGCGGTCCCTCAGAGCTTGCTTGCAATCCGTCCTGGGGTAAGTATGCTTTGGCTGTTATCAAATCCAAAAATTGCTCCAGTAAAAGTCTATAGTTTGCACAGAAACTAAAGTGGACATTTTTAGGTTTCCCTTAAAGCTATGAGGATTGAAGGAAGATAAGTAGGGATAGAGCCGCCAACTGTACCTCCTTCCCCGTATAACTGATTTATGAGCAGCCAGTTGTTGAGGTAGGGAAATACTGGGGTGCCCTGGTGATGCAGATATGGTGTCATCACAGACAGTGCCTTCATGAAAACCCTTGGGCGATCAAGAGAGGGAAGGAAAGCTTTCTGTACTGGTAGTGATCTAGGCTCACCATAAAGCGAAGCAACCTTCTGTGTGCTGGGTGAACATCTATGTAGAAATAGGCATTCTTCAAATCTAGAGTTGCAAATCAGTTGTCTTTGTTTAGAGAGGGGATTATAGAGGCCAGGGTGACCATTCTGAATCTTGATCAGCAGATGAAGATATTCAGTTGTTTTCGATCCAGAATGGGTCTCCAGCCTCCCTGCTTCTTGGGTATGAGGAAGTATCTTGAATAGCAGCCCTTCCCCCATGCTGAGGATGGACCAGTTCTATAGCACATAGTCAAGAGGTAGACTCCCAGCTCCAGCTAAGAGTCCTCTTGTGAGAGGGATCCATGAAGAAGGATGAAAAAGATAGGGAAAAGGGTTTTGAGATAGGGATTGACAGAAATTTTATTGTATAGCATTTGCTGGTGTTAGTCTCTAGAACTATCTGTCCGACATGATCTGATGCCACACCTGAAAGAAACAGGTTAAGTAGCCACCAAATGGAGCCTGGGTGCCGAGTGACAGGAGAACTGGTTTACAGCTCTCAAGGATCCCACCAAAAGGATTTCTGGAGCCTCTCATGGAGCTAATCTTGCATCTCAGTACCATCGGTGGAGTCTCTATCTTGGTCTCAAGCTTGCTGGAGGACTGAGTCCTGAGATTCCAGGACCGATGCCCTAGGATAGGACTGGGATGTTATCAAGCATCAGTCACAAATCTTCTGTGAGAGAGCTCTTGAGATTGCCAGATTTGGAGGGGAAAGGAATGACAAATATTGCACTTGGAAGGGATGTGGGACTCCCCAAAGCAATACAAACAAGCATTGTGGAAGTCACTAACCAGGAAGGACTGAGGGCAGGCAATGCAGCACTTGAAAACAGGGATCTCGGGCATACTAAGTACCTCAAACGGGGCCAGGGGACGGGGGGAGCCCCCGAATGCCTACTAACCCTATCACTAAAACTAGCTATCAAGAAAAAGGTATATCTACAGAAAAACTTTAATTTAAAGCAGGAATGCTAGCAAAGCTGCGAACACTGTAGGGCAGAGGTGGGGAAACTATGGCCTACGGGCCACATCCGGCCCGCGGGACCATCCTGCCCGGCCCCTGAGCTCCCGGCCGGGGAGGCTCGCCCCCAGCCCCATGTGGGCAGCACTCTGGCCCGCCGCTCCTACTGGGCAGTGCAGGGAGCGCACTGGCTCTGGCCGGGCGGCGTGCTCCTGCTGCTCTCAGGAGCATGGTAAGGGGGCAGGGAGTCCTGGGGGACAGTCAGGGAGCAGAGGGCAGTTGGATGGGGTGGAGGTTCTGGGGGGGCAGTCAGGGGACGGGGAACAGGGAGGGTTGGGAATGGGAGTACCGGGGGGCCTGTCAGGAGGCAGGGGTGTGGATAGGAGTTGGGGACATCAGGGAACAGCGAGGGTTGGATAGGGGGGTGGGAGCCCCGGGGGGCCTGTCAGGGGGCAGGGGTGTAGATAGCAGTTGCGGGGGGGGGCAATCAGGGGACAGGGAGCGGGGGGGTTGGGATCCTGGGGGCAGTTAGTGGGGGGGGGGGTCCTGGGAGAGGGAAGTCAGGGGATGAGGAGCAGAAGTCAGTTGGATAGGGGGTGGAGTCCCAGGGGGCTGGGGTGTGGATAGGGGTCGGGGCAGTCAGGGGACAGGGAGTGGGGGTGTTTGGATAGGGGGTGGAGTCCCAGGGGGCAGTCAGGAGCAGGGGTCCTGGGAGGGGGCGTCAGGGGACAAGGAGCAGGGGGGGCTGGATAGGGGGCGGGGGCCAGGCTGTTTGGGGAGGCCTTCCCTACCTGGCACTCAATACAGTTTTGCAACCCCGATGTGGCCCTTGGGTCAAAAAGTTTGCTCACCCCTGCTGTAGGGGTTCAATCTCAGACCATGGGTGGTAGAAAGAAAATGGAGGGCAGTTGGCCCACCTCACCCCTTATGCCCTTGGTTCAGAGCACCAGGGGATGGGGGGGTAGATGCAGGCCCTGCTATCACTGCAATAAAAAAAATCACTTCTATCAAAAAAGTCTTCCAATCTCCAGAGCATGGAATGCTTGTCCACCTCAAGTGGAATATACATAGGGACCATCACTCAAAGAATTTCTAGTTACAGATTTTCAAAAATTATGAATTGCTCACTACTTTGCTAGTGGTAGGCACACAATTAAACCCTCATTCCTCACTTTCCCCTGCTGTGATTTAGGTAAGCAGCTCTCTTTTTCTCTACACTTTCCTGAACTATACTATCAAACCCTAAACACTAACTAAACAAACCATAAGAACCCATAAAACAGATACACGTTTTACAGCCATTATACAAGTGATAATTAATCATTCTACTTTTTCTCATTCATGTAAAGTCTAACATGCAAGAAAGAATCATGCTTTCACCATACCAGAGGAAAACTGTACTGAAGCAGGGTCCCTCCCATGACAGATATATTAATAAGCTATGATTGCGCCCTGAGACCCATTTTGGGATTTTGGACCCACTGTGCTGGCTGTTTCACAAACAGTTTGAAAGACATTCCCTACCACAATGGGCACACAAGGGGTTGAGGATTATAACAAATACATTAATTTTAGTGTAGATAAGCCCAAAGCAGTCAGTTTTCTGCTTAACTAATTTGAAGGGAAACACCACATTCTGCAACTGAAGGATCAAATATGTATTTTTTTGTATGCATAACTACTCTGGCAAAATTCCTATACTGAAGAGGTAAATAAGAGGTAAAACGAGTCCACTGCTGTTTATTCACTGAAACATTATTAATGAGCTTCCCCTATGTATATTATGCCTTCTATTTGTTCTATTATGATGTGATGGTGTTTAACAAACCCCACATTAAAACCAGTGCAAGGCACAGAGCAGTACTGGGCGAGGTAGGCCTCACCCCTCAGCAGCTACAGGGCGTGCTCCAGTTGGAGGGATAGTTTAGAAGGACCCTGGTGGCCCAGGGGCAAGGTGAAAGTCCACCAGGTTGCACCGGAAAGTCAGACTGATGCCTGGAGCTGTGAGAGCAGCAGTTGCAGCATTCCTAAAGCTAATCTGGGAGCAGGGATCCTGATTCTCTCTCCTCCCGCTTTGGGAGCTAGAAACCCACAACAGTCTGTGAAGAATGGAACATTACTCTGTCAGTGGGACAAACAGATACCCCTGAGCTTGTGACCATGCCCCAGAGGAGCCACAGCTTAGT
The DNA here is from genome assembly GCF_965152275.1 of Natator depressus. Lineage (NCBI taxonomy): Eukaryota > Metazoa > Chordata > Testudines > Cheloniidae > Natator > Natator depressus. The sequence continues at coordinate 86,770,417 of NC_134238.1, read as the reverse complement.
AGGAAGCAGTGGGAGTATAACTTGGGATGAACCAGAGAGTGGCCCAGATATTGTAATGCCCCTCTAGGGCCTTGGGTCCTTCCACCGCGCTCCCCTGTACCTGTGCTGTGACAGAACCTTAAGGGGAGTGGAAGATGCCCTCAAGAGGGATTGAGGCCCTCTACAGATGACTCAGCCAGGGCCCCCTCTAGAATGATCAGACCAGAAAGAATGATGGAACCACTGCTGGACCACTAGGCCAGCTGCCTATCAGGCTGACTCCCTGCGCATCGTGAATTTGTAACTATGAAAACATGTATCACATTTTGGGGATTCATGCCTGGGAAGGGACAAAGGAAGAGAACTATCCTACAGTGTTGTTGGAGATGCATCAACTCTGAACTGAGCAAAGCAACTCCATGTTCAGAGGCAGTTGCTACAAGAAGCAGTCTTATCAGCTCAGTTCTACGGTAGCCATACTAACAAGGAACTACAGAAGAAGTAAGGTGCCCTGAGGACAGCATGGCCAGCCTTGAATCTCTATGGACTATCGAGGTTTTGTGTAATGATCCAGATACAGAATCTGATCCTATTTCAGTTCCTCATTCAGAAATAAGAAGAAGAACTGGATGTCTTACTGACCTGAGTAGCAGAACTGATGAGTACAAATCATGGGTACTACTGTTGCTCAATCTTTGAGCATTTAGTGTTCATGAGCACCCTGGATATTAAAAAAATAATGGAGGAAGTACATACAGAAATATCTTGCCTCAGTCCAGAAAAAAGGTATTAATCAAGGAACCAGCACTACTTTCTCCTCTAAAATAGGATATTGGTTTTCTTTCATTTCAAGCTCATGTACTCGAGGTAACTTCCTCTTCATGAAACATCAATTGAAATACCATCCTTCCTATGTCCATTAGCATCAGGCTTTCTCCCTTAATCTTTGTACACTTGCCCCCAGAATCCTCTCTGCAAGACTTCTGTAAATAGGACCGAAAGGAAATGTCATAGTGAAAACGAAAAACTCTTAAGTGTCAAAAACGGAGAAGCATCCAGCTCCAGTTACCCTTCATTGCGTTCTTGGGGGTTGTTAGGTCAAAGATCTAGTCTGCCCCTACTTTGGAGCCACCGCCAGATCTCACTGAGGTTCCATGCTCAGAATGGTTCCTCTGCAGATGCAGGAATATTTGCCTCATAGCCTTCTCCATTGATAGCAGATGATGGATGCTTCAGCATCCTCTCTTTTCTGGATCTTTGGGTGCAATGGAAAGCGAAAGCCACACAATCTATACACTGCCTCAGGGACTGACCCTTGTGCTGGCACCAGAAATGCTGGTCAGTTAGCAACATCTTAGCACTGACATACAGTTTTTTAAAAAAAATTTCCAGGGCAGATATTTTATCTCCGAACTTTTATTTAGGAATAAGACAGGTGCCTGGAGACCACACCAAGTTGAACGCAGCCACTTTACCCACAGAACCATACAAAGGAGAGGAATGAAATTAACACTGACTACTCTATTGATACCAAAGCAAACATTCACAATGACAACTCATAACCATACACAAAGTAATGGAAGAAAATGTCCCAGACAGTTCCAGAGTAAAAAAAAAAAAAAAAAAAGGAAGTAACGAAGTAAAAAAACCCGCAGATTCCAAAAAATGTAAGGTCTCTGTAATTTATATTGCATTATCAAACATTATGTAAATTCTAAGCTTTCATATTAAATATCAGTGGTGTCTTTTCACTGCTTTGGTACAATCATTACAATGTGAACTGATCTGCTGACACTTTGTTAATTCAGTTTGGCAAGAAAGTTGTCTCCAAGCAAACAATACTAACAGCAAAGAATGCTGGCATTCCCTCTCCACCAAACTAATCACTTCAAAGCTTAACTGGAACAATAGACCCTGCCTACCCCACAAAAATAATCATTCTTAAATGTTTCTATGGCCAAGTCATGTTACAACAGGATTTATTCTTGCTTGTGTCGACAGAAAGGAAATAGTGAGAGAAACTTGTTTTACTCTTAGCAGGGCTTAAATATTAACATTAAAGCAGCATAAAAGCAATCTCCCCATCCCATATATAAATAAAATTAGAACATCTCCAGCATTGTCAGTCTATAAGTAGAAAAACTAGCTGGCTAATGCAACACCAAGGTTAAGTTAAGGAAGCTGAGTAAATGTTCCCACATTGAATGTTAACTCTGCCACATTGAACGTTCTTTATATTTTATGGTCTGGACAATGTAAAACATACAGAAATTCAGGTACACATTTAGCTAGGAAAGCAGGAATATAACTAGGGCCCTACCAAATTCATTGTCCATTTTGGCTAGTTTCATAATCATAGGATTTTTAAAATTGTAAATTTCATGATTTCAGCTATTTAAACCTGAAATTTCACCATGCTGTAATTGTAGGGATCCTGACCCAAAAAAGAGTTGCAGGGAGGTTGCAAGGTTATTGTAGGGGAGGTTGTGGTATTGCTGCCCTTACTTCTGCACTGCTACTGTGGGCAGCAGTGCTGGGAAGATGAAGGGCGGTGGCTGCTGGCCGGGAGCCCAGCTCTGAAGGCAGACCTGCCTCCAGCAACAGCGCAGAAGGAAGGAGGGCATGGTATGGTATTGTCACCCTAACGTCTGTGCTGCTGCCTGGAGAGCTGGGCCCTCAGTCAACAGCCGCCGCTCCCCGGCCACCCAGCTCTGAAGGCAGTGCAGAAGTAAGGGTGGTAATACCACAACCCCCTAAAATAACCTTGAGACACCCCCCTCCCCGCCAACTCCCAGGATCCTCAATTTGAGAAACGCTAGTCTCCCCCATGAAATTTGTGTATTATAGGGTAAAAGCGCATGGAAGACCAGATTTCACAATCCGTAAAGCATTTTTCATGGCTGTGAATTTGATAGGAACCTAAATGTAACATATTACTAAATATGCATAATGTGGCCAAATTAACATTACTATAGGAATCAATTTTTGCTTTCCCTAGCTTTTATATTTAACTGTGTAACCTTAACACCTACGTTATGTTTTGTGCAGTTAATACAGATCTGCAAATATGAAAAAGCATTAAAGCAAATATGTTAGCAATTTTGATCATTTGTTGGTTATGAATTTTATCTGAAGGACATATGCTCTTCAATGACACTGTGAAGTTAGGATGACTCTCCATAAGAAACTTAATCCTGCTTCTAGGTCTAAGGCTTAACTATAGGAAAATGTACAATTCTTTCAGTTACATATACATCCATTATTTCACACATTCATAGATTTTTAAGGCCAGAAGGGACCTTTCTGAACATCTAGTCTGACCTCCTATATAACACAGGACATCTCAGTATCAGCTCCTGCTTCAAGTCCAATAGCTCTGGTTGAACTAGAGCATATCTTTTAGAAAAACATCCAATCTTGATCTGAAAATTGCCAGTGTTGGAGAATCCACCACAACCCTGGGTAAGTTGGTCCAATGGTTAATTATTCTCACTTAAAAGTTTGCATCTTATTTCTAGTCTGAATTTGTCTAGCTTTAACTCTTCCAACCACTGGTTCTTGTTACACTTTTGTCTGCTATATTGAAGAGTGCCCCTATTATCAAATTTCTGCTCCCCAAAAAGGTACTTAAATAGTGTGAACAAACCATCCCTTAACCTTCTCTTGATAAGCTAAATAGATTGAGCTCCTTAAGCTTATCACTACAAGACATGTGTTCCAATCCTTTAATCATTCTCAAGACTCTTCTCTGAACCATCACCAATTTATCAACATCCTTCTAGACTTGTGGACACTGTATTTGAGCAGCAGTTGTACTGTAGTGCAAGGAGTCTCCATTTATAATTAATCTGTAATGGAACCTTCACTTTGTTGTTCCATTGCTCAGAACCTTAGGTTTTCAAAAGGCACCCTATATTAAACAGAAGTACCTTCATTATTCAAAAGACACTACTTATGTTCCGGCGAGAACACAGCATCTTAACAAGCCAAGAATTGTTAAACTGGACATAAATGGGACAACAGCAAGGCTGGTAGGTCCAAACTTCACACTTTTTTTTAATCAACTAGTATGTCAATACTCTAAAAATCCCCTAAAATGCTAGTAAGCTAATGTGGGAATAGGCAACAGGGGATAGATCACTTGATTTACCTGTTCTGTTCATTCCCTCTGAAGCACCTAGCACTGGCCACTGTTGGAAGACAGGATACTGGGCTAGATGGACTTTTGGTCTGACCCAGTATGGCTGTTCTTATGTACATGAAATGAAGACAGGAAATCAGCAAAGGTACGAAAACATTTTAATTTCAAGCTTCACTGGGAAGAGACATACAGGAGCATCTCTCCTCTGGACTGTCTAGAGTTTGTAGAGATTTCTTATATGCTATAGGAAAATGAAGACCAAGGTTTTAAAAGAATGGGTGCCTACAGTCCAGTTTTTAAATCTATACTTAGATGCCTAAGTAAAAGACTTGGTTTTCAAAAGTACTGAGAGACCCTAGCAGCTCCTACTAATCTCAATTCAGAACCTTTGAAAATCAGGTATTTATTTAGGTGACTAAATGGGTGCCTATTCTCTGCCTAAGTCTTCTTTGTAGACTACTAAAGATCTTAGCTAGCTAAGATTAATATGACAATTGGGTTTTTAACAGTAGAATGGCACCATTTTCTTCATTTAGTGGATGGACATTTTTAGTCTGAATTTTCTTCCTTAATAAAAGATAAGTCTTTCTTTTTTGATGGTAGGGTTTCCAGCTATAGGGGTGTGCCACCTGATCAAGAATTGACAGCACTCCAAGGACTCTGATTATTGCTTGGGTATTTTTCTTCCTTAACTTTAGAGCAGATTCTTACTTTTTTGGGTGCTGTGGTGAGGCCAAAGTAGCAGCAGCCTGAAAGGCTTAGCTTTAATGTTTAAACATGAAAGCACAGAAGACTGTTTTAAACTATGCTTACCACTCTAGGATATTACATTTTGGACCCACTTTTTCCATCAGCAACTAAAGTTTTTAGTGTGCTACCAGAGTAATTATTCTTGCTGGGTCAGAGTTCTCTACACAAGCAAACTCCACAGTGACAAGACTTACACAAAGGGAGAGGAATGTGCAGTGATTTATCAGGCAAATTTCTCTGGTGCATACACCTTACTTATCCAAAAAGTTGAGGTGTTGGGGGTCTTTTTAGGGGTAGGGAAAAACCCACCAAAAAAGATCATAAATTCAAAGTGAAAAGACAGTTACCTTTTCCGTAACTGGTGTTCTTCAAGATGTGTTACTCACATCTATTCCACAACAGGTGTGCGTGCTCGCCACGTGTACCGGTGCATGAAGTTTTTCACCTAGCAGTACCCGTAGGGGAGTGCCCCTAGCGACCCCTAGAGTGGCGCCTCCATGGTGCTCCCCCCACCCTCAGTTCCTTCTTGCCAAACAACTCCGACAGAGGGGAAGGAGGGCAGGATGTGGAATAGACATGAACAACACATCTCGAAGAACACCAGTTACAGAAAAGGTAACTGTCTTTTCTTCAAGTGATTGCTCATGTGTATTCCACAATAGGTGATTCCAAGCTATATCTGTTGGAGGTGGGTAGGAGTTCACAAATTGTCGGGACAGAGCACAGCCCCGCCAAACCCGACATCTTCCGTGGTCTGGGAGACGACTGCATAATGCGAGGTGAACGTGTGAATTGAAGACCACGTGTCAGCCCTGCAAATGTCCTGAATGGGGGATATGGACTAAAAAGGCAGCCAACAAGGCTTGTGCCCTAGTCGAGTGTGCCCTCACAATCAACGGCGGAGGGATTCCTACCAGATCATAACAGGTACAGATGCATGAGGTGCTCCAGTTGGAGAGCCATTGAGTGGAGATCGGCCGACCCCTCATGCTTTCGGCTGAGGCTATGAACAGCTGCAAAGACTTCCTGAACGGCTTAGTCCATTCCAGGTAAAAGGCCAGAGCCCATTCCACATCCAGCGTGTGGGGTCGGCGCTCCTCTCTGGATGCATGAGGCTTGGGGCAGAGGACTGGCAGGAAAAATGTCCTGACCCACGTGGTAGGCAGAGACCACCTTTGGGAGGAATGAAAGATGTGGACAGAGCTGGACCTTATCTTTATGGAACATCGTATACAGGGGCTCCGAGATCAGGGCCATGAATTCCGAGACCCATCTAGCAGACGTGATTGCCACTAGGAAGGCTACCTTCCACAAGAGGTGCGACCAGAAGCATGTAGCTAACGGCTCAAAGGGGGGACCCATCAACCGGGCCAGCACCAAGTTCAGGTCCCACTGCGGGACAGGGGACCTAACATACGGGAAGAGATGATCCAATCCCTTAAGGAATCGGCCAGTCATAGCATGGGAGAATACCATGTGCCCCTGCACTAGTGGGTGGAAGACCGATATGGCTGCCAAGTGCACCTTGACAGATGAGGGTGCCAGGCCCTGGGCTCTAAGGTGAAGAAGGTAGTCCAAAATGAGCTGGATCGGGGCAGCCACAGGGGAAACGCCCTGCTCAGCCACCCATCGGGAAAACCGAGACCACTTTGCCAAGTAGGCTCAATGCATGGAGGGTCACCTGCTTTTCAAGACTACGTGGTAAACCCCTTCCGAGCACATCCTTTCCTCCCAGCCTAACCATTGAGCAGCCACGCCGTGAGGTGGAGTGCCGCTAGGTTGGGGTGGAGAAGGCGGCCCTGGTCCTGGGAGAGCAGGTCCGGGCGGGACAGCAACGGCCACAGCAGGGCAACCGCCAGGCTCATGGGGGTTCCGTACCAATGTTGCGTGGGCCACGCTGGGGCAAATCAGGAAGACCTGGGCCCTGTCCGTCTTTACCTTTTCCAGGACCTTGCCGATCAGTAGGATCGGGGGGAAGGCATAGAGAAGCTGGCCTGACCAGGATAGGAGGAAGGCATCGGAGACAGCGCCCACTCCCAGCCCCGCCCAGGAGTAGAACCAGAGCCCCTGTGGATCTGCCAAGTCACGAACAGGTCCACCTGGGGAGTTCCCCACTCTTGGAAAAGTCCATGCACCACCTCTGGGTGTAGAGACCACTCATGCGGAGAGAAGTCTTGGCTCAGGCAATCCGCCTGCAAGTTCTGGGTGCCAGGTAGGTGGTAGGCAAATGTCGTGAGCTATACAGAAGTCCCACAGCCTGAGGGATTCCGGGCAGAAGAGTGGGCCCCACCTTGCCTGTTGATGTAAAACATCAAGGCCGTGTTGTCCATGAGAACCCTGACTACTCTGCCCTCCAGGTATGAGCGGAAGGCTACGCATGGCAGCTGGACCACCCTGAGCTCCTTGACGTTTATATGCAGGGCAAGGTCCTGCGCGGACCACAGACCTTGGGTCTGAACATCCTCCACATGGGCTCCCCACCCCAGGTCCAATGCGTTGGACACATCTCCACCGACAGGGGCCTGCCCCTGAACAGGACCCCATGGAGCATGTTCCCCGGGAGGGCCACCATTGTACGGAGGTGAGCACCAGCTCGGGCACCGTGAGGCCCTTGTCCATTCTGTCTTTGGCCTGGGAGAACACCAAGGCCAACCAGAGCTGGAGGGGCCTCATCCTGAGTCTGGAGTGGTGAACCACATATGTGCACGCCAACGTGACCTAGGAGCTGGAGACACGCTCTGGTTGTCGTCACGGGCAACCTGGTGACTGTGTCGATGAGCCCTTTCAGGGACTCGAATCTGTCCAGTGGAAGGGAGGCCCTGGCCAATGTTGCGTCCAGGACTGCCCCAATAAACTCTATGCACTGTACTAGCTCGGGGTGGCACATGTGGACAGTAGGAGCAACACGTGATCTCACACCTGTGACTGGGAGCTGCCCTTGACCAGCCAGTCATCTAGATAGGGGAAGATCTGAACCCCACAACGTCTGAGGTAGGCCGTCGCCACAGACATGCACTTTGTGAATATCCTGGGAGCAGTGGACAGGCCAAATGGGAGGACCGTAAATTGGTAGTGCTCCTGCCCGACCATGAAATGGAGGAAGCGCCTGTGCCCCTTGAATATATGAATATGGAAGTATGCGTCCTGGAGGGCGGCATACCAGTCCCTGGGATCCAGGGAGGGGATGATGGAGGCTAGAGAGACCATGAGAAATTTGAGCTTTACCATGTACTGGTTCAAGCCTCACAGGTACAGGATGGGCCTGAGCCCCTCTTTGGCCTTTGGGATAAGGAAATAGCAGGAGTAGTACCCCTTGTGTTTGAACTCCGCTGGCACCCCTTCCACCGCTCCTAAGCCAAGGAGCTGCCCCACCTCCTGCTCTAGCAGGGCCTTGTGAGAAGGGTCCCGCAGAAGGAACAGGGGCGGAGGGTGGTTGGGCGGGGTAGAGGTAAACTGGAGGGTGTAGCCCGGGGAGACTGTTGAGGACCCAACGGTCCGAAGTCAGCCGCTACCACTCCAGGAGAAAAGCATACAACCGGTTGGAGAAGGGAAGCTTTACTGCTGGTGGATCCCAGGCGTGAACGGGCAGGTCGCCCCCGGGCGTCCAGTCAAAACTGCCGTTTTCCCGCCTATTTGCCCTTGGAGGACCCAGGCTGGGGGGCAGATTGGGACTGCTTCTGTGGGCATTTCTTATAGTCCTGCGATTTTTTATAAGGAGGCTTGTATTTAGAGTGAGTGGCCTGGCTGGGAGCCTGCTGGGGCTTAAACTTAGGCCTAGCCAAAGCCGGAACATATAGGCCAAGTGTCTTTAAGCATAGCGCGGGAATCTTTCAGGTCGTGCAGTTTCACGTCCATCTGTTCCGCAAACAGGGCCTTGCCATTAAACGGGAGATCCTGCAAGGAGTTCTGCACCTCACTGGACAGCCCAGACAGCAGGAGCCATGACGCCCTCCTCATGGACACCGTGAAGGCCGTGGACCTCACAGCTGTATCCACAGCATCCGATGCTGCCTGCAGGGTTGCCCTGGCGGCCGCTGTACCCTCCTCCACCTGAGCTTTGAACTCCTTCCTGTCATGCTCCTGGAGGAAGTCCTTGAATTTGGGTAGAGCGCCCCACAAATTGAATTCATACCGACCCAGGAGAGCCTAGTGGTTCGCCACCCTTAACTGGAAACTCGAGGACCAATAAACCTTTCTCCCAAACAAGTCCAGCCTCCTTGAGTCTTTATTTTTCAGAGCGGGTGCTGGTTGACCCTGCCTCTCCCTGTGGTTGACCGACTACCACCAGGGAGTTGGGAGCAGGGTGGGCGTACAGGTATTCATGCCCCTTGGCGGGCACAAAGTACTTCCACTCAGCCCTATTAGAGATGGGGGCAGGGAGGCCGGGGTTTGCCACAAGGCATTCAAAATCTTTGCCACCCCTTCATGGAGTGTGAGGGCCACCCTGCCTGGAACCGAGGCTGACAGGATGTTGAAGAGGGAGTCCGAAGGTTCCTCCACCTCCTTGGCCTGAAGGTTGAGGTTTGATGCCACCCTTTCAGTTGTTCCTGGTGGGCTTTAGAGTCTCCCTGCGGGACAGAGGGAGAAGGGGTCGTAATCGCCTCATCAGGAAAGGGTGAGGAGGCAGGCGCGGCACTTTGCATGCCCACCGGTACCAGAGGACCCACCACCTGGTCGCCCTCCGGGCACGGCACCAAAGATGCATGTCCCACCAACTCCTTCCAGGGAGGCTGGGAAAGGGAGGCAAATGGATGTTCCGAGGCTCCGGCCACGAAGCAAGCCCCCAATGGGGGCTGCGTCGCGGGCCACGGTGCCCATTGGTACCACAGTGCCAGCCACGGAGCCTGGTTCCACAGCAGGCTGTTCAGCCTTACTGGCCTGTCCCATCGATCGACGATTATGAAGGGAGGTCGGGCTGGTGTATGACCTACCGCTATTCCTGGACCAGGAGGAGCGGTGCCGACCTTGAGACTGTGATTCCGAAGAGAAGGAACGGTACTGTTGGTAGCAGTTGCTCTGTGATCAGCTCCGACAGGTGGATCCGCGACGGTGAGGCGCTGACGATCGATGCCCGGGACTGCAGGAGCGGTGCCATGGCGGGGTCCTGGAGCGAGATGACGAACAGAAAAGCGTAGGCGCCCATGTTGCGACTGGCTATGGTAGCCCCTCAGAGACGAGGACCTTCGGTGCTGTCTGTCTTGGTCTCGATGGGCCCGCTCCTCGAGGCGGAGCGGTGCCTGGAGCCCCTGTCAGTCGGAACCCAGCCAAACAACCTGGTAGGGGTTGACTGTGACCAGCGTGGACTACGCGCAGGAGGGTTGTTGATCAGCGAATGGCATTGGGAACATTCCCTTGACCGCGAACAGTACTGAGCCAGGGGCGACTGCGGAGATCCAAGCAGTGGCTTGCCTCTGGACCGGGGAGCCAACGGTGGCAGTGCCCCTGGTACCGGCAGGGACGTAACATCCTGGGCTGCTTGCAGGGCCTCTGGCATGGAGGGCATCCGGACATCTGGGGAAGCCTGCTCCGAATAGGCCAGGCTACTCCGCTCGACCTGAGTTGGAGGCCTGGAGGCTGATGGGGACCGAGAATTGCCCAACATGTGTCTAGTCTCTACCCGGGTCTTGCTCCAGTGCCGCGGCGGAGAAGCCGCCTCTTAGCCTTCTTGGCGTGCCCTGCAGACAGGGAGTGGTGCCGACTGGTAGATGGCACCGAGGGATCGCCGCACACCGACACCGCGGTACCCGGTGCTGACTTGGAGCAGTGCACTGGAGTTGGAGTCAACGCCGACTCCATCAGAATAGCCCAGAGCCAAATGTCCCTTTCTTTCTTGGTCCAAGGCTTGAAAGACCTGCAAATCTTCCAACGATCGCTGAGTTTCCCCCAGACAGCATAAACAGTCCGCGTGCAGATCACTCACTGGCATCGGCTGCCTACAAGTGCTGCACAGCTTAAAGCCCGGGGCACAAACTAAACTAAACTAATCTAACTACTTCAGCTACAGGTACTACTACAATGAACAAACAAAAGTTCTAGAGGAAAGCTGCAGACAAGCTGGAGCAGAGCAGTTCTGATGCACCTTCACTGACGTCAAGAAGGAACTGAGGGTGGGGGGAGCACGCAGCACCCTTTATACTGTGCCATGGAGGCGCCACTCCAGGGGTCGCTAGGGGTGCTCCCCTACGGGTACTGCTGGAGAAAAACTTCGGTACTGGTGCATGTGGCGAGCATGCACACCTACTGTGGAATACACATGAGCAATCACTCGAAGAAGAAAACTAGGTTTCTTTGGCAAGAGCTATTCATCAGTATGATCATTTTAACAGAAGAGGTAGTCAAAGGAACATCAAGGCATGAACATGCAGAAACCTAAAAGGCTACTGCAATCCGAGTGACAGAGAGGACAGACTATCTTCACAAAATTCTATTCAATAAAATATGAATTTTTCAATCATACAAAAGGGCTAAATTTGTAATTATGCATGACTGGAGTAAATACTGCAGGCCTACACCCATGGCAGACAGATTTTAGAAAAGATTTTTGTCCTGTTTTACTATGTTTCCTGTTGTACGCACAAAGTAGTACATTAGCAAAACTAGATCTATTGCCAGAAATTGAAAATCCCAACTCCAGGTATTAAAGCAGTTAACACGGGCAAACTCATCTGTGGGGAAACTAAGCAATTTCATAGCCAGTTCCAGAAATCCAAACTAAAATGGAAGCTAAACCTCTCCAGATGCATATGCGATAGGCAAAGGACAAAAAGCACACTTTAAACAATGTAATTTGTTTTTAAAATTATATTTCAGAATATTTGGAGTAGCATGTAGAGAAGAAAACTTCAGAACTATGAACTGTCCTACTTGTAATTGCTCTGCATCTTTCAAAGAGATATTGCAAGCTAGCCACACAATTACTTTATTTTAAATCACTCAAGGAATCTTTTCTTAGAAAAAGATAGAACAATGAAATTTTCCCTTGCAACAAAGCCAATAAGAAAGCATGCAGTTATGAAATATATTGGACAGAAAAAGTGAACTATTGTAGAGAAATGGAATGGGACACTTACACAGTGGCTCTTTCTCAGGGGGTCCTGAGGTTACTATGTTCTTAAACCATCTAGACTGAATAGCAGGCTGGGAAGAAGGGAGCCACAAACAATCCACCAGATGACAATGCTACACAGTGTAGAGACCAGCATAGCTAGGAGCCATCTAGAAAGGGTTGGGAGGGGGAGGAAAAGATGAACAAAAATTCAAACGGGAATGCTATTGGTGCATTTTAGCCAGTTACAAGTTTTTAAAAAAGCAAATGATCCTTTAAACTGGGCCAAGCATTTTCTCCTTTTCTACTGTTACAACAGTCATGCAACCATTTCATGTAGAAAGTTTTATCCATGTGTTACTTGGGACCAACTTAAACTAGGTTTTCTGAGAACCGGAAATAACCCCACATCGGCTTTCAATTCCAAGGAAAGTCTACTACACTATCTTAAAGAGAAACAAATTCTGAAATAGCTTAATACAGCAATAAACACTTGTTGCCCTCTCTTCAACCATATTAGCAATGCAGGCTGGTCAAACTAAACAGTCTCGGTGAGCCACTGGATTCACTACTTCTGCTTCACAGCTGTATGTTGTTGTAATATCAAAGCCATAACCATCTACTAAAAGAGCAAACAAACAGAATTATACAAAATATCCAGAAGGTGAGGGTCAATTGCTTTTCTACATTCAAAATTACAACTACTATTCAGTAGGTCATTACCTCAGGTACAACATATTTCTAACTATACCACACTTACACAGGATCCATTCATCAAGGCACAGAGGATTTATGCAGCTAACACTGATAAACTCTAATGAGCATTATACACAAATCCCTTGTGCCTTAATAAGAAAATAATAGCCCTAGCTCTTAATCCCCGCCCCCATTCTACCTTTTCGTAAACAAAGTGTTTTGTTCTCTGAGATAGTCTTACACTAAGGAAATACAAATCTCATTCTGCTTTCTTCCTATTAATAACCTTGCTGTTCAAATGAGGAGGCTTAATTAGGTGTAGGAGAATCTGAACTTAATAAAAGTCTAATAGCTATTCAACCTGGGAAGGACACCCTACTTGATTAGGACATCAAGATAATATTTTTGTAGTATTGTTATTTTGGGAGTAACAAAATTGATTACATATTATCACTTAGCTTCTTGATGCAAATTATTTCACTATGTACTGCCACCACACGTGATGTAGGGTATTGGGAAGGGGGAAGTCAAACTCCCCAGAATAAAGGATTTAAGATAATTTTTTTCTTTCTAACCACAAAGCACAGTACATAAGGATACTATTAGCTTTAGCTCATTTACTTTAAACTTATGGAAAGGCAACCTAGTATGTTATGAAAAATTTCTTTATACAAGCTTATTCTGATAGAAAGCCTATAAACCAGCAAAGAAAAAAAAAACATTTAATGAATCAATATGATGGTTATGAACGTGTTCGGTATCATACAATGAATACTCATTCCAATAGCGATTCTGCAGATGCAGTTTGTTATGTGAGAGAGGGATAATGCTTATTTATTATGTTATTTGACTTTAGAAAAGTGGTCTTCTTGCAACTGGAGTGTGACGGAGGTAGGTACAGGCTGTGTTTAAGTTAACTATGTCAGGTGACTCTGGCTCTAGACCTAATTTTGCAAGATTTTGTAGTTTGTATTTTCTTCTTTATTCACAACATATTCTATAGTTAGCTAAAGATGTATTTTTGTTGTATAAAATCCTTTATTTACACTTAAGTTAAAATATTTATATTTTTATGCATTTATAAAAGGTACTTAACACCATCGTATCTAGGTAGCGAAGCAATATTTATTTGATATACAGAATTAGCTGCCTATGGTAATGTAATGGAAAATACACTTAGGATATGGATAAGACAGACAAGTTTGGGTGTTTTAAAGATTTATTCCTTTACTGTTAGATTAGCGTATATTTTTTACTGCTATTTGGCTCCCTGCTTTCCTGATTCAGAAAGGATCACAATGTTGTTTGTCTTCTGTAGAACTCATACCATTTTTCTGTCAGTCCAGCCACAGCACGGTGATATGAAACAGAAGAAAGGACGGCTAAGTCAAAAAAAAAAAAAAAAAAGCAGCTGGCTATGGGTCTCAGAATGTAGCTCTTAGGTACAAAGACAACCAGGGTAGAGACTAAGTTTCCTTTACTCTTGGGCTCAGGAGGCATGGTGGCTGTGAAATCTACCAGTGATGATGAAGTAGATAGTAACAGTCCTGGCCATTGTCTCTCTAGTTTTGATAAAGGAGCAGAGAGTTCCCCTGCTGCTGCAGAGGCTCTTGTATTTCTCTCTTACTAGATGTGAAGGCACCAGGAGAACTATCTATCCTGCAACTGTCAGCAACAGATGCTAAGGTCAAAGGTAGATATGTCACTTCCTTTGCAGCTGATGTTGCATTGTCTACCAGAGACAACTAATAAGTAGCCCGTGGGCAATACCCTCTTCCTGTAATCAGTGTCTTGGGATCAAGTGAGAGTTCTCTTGAAGTTTGACTACTCCTTGGCTAGGCAGAACTGCCCACAGGAAAATACCAGCAGTTCTTATAAAACTAGCAGCATCTAGGGAAGAATCTTCCCCCAGAAAGATGAAAATCAATAAAAGTAAAAAACATTTAAAAGAGAATTAGTTTAATCTTCTAATATTTATTTTATACTTATTTTAATAAATTAACTACACAAATTGAGTCAGTTGAACACTACACCTTATAGAGAATGACCTCTAATTTTTTTAAATACCACGATACTGAGTTCAAGGAAGTGTTTGTGTTCTAACAGACTGTGCTGTCAAGAACATGCAGATACACAACAAGGCTAGTAGACACATGTAGCATATACTGGCAGTGGGTCATTCATGTGACAGAGGAAACGGATAAGAGAACGAGAAAAGTTGAATACCACTGTTTAGCCAAAAAATCAAAACAAAACAACCAAACAGTCACTAAACCTACAGTGAATTAGTGAATTCATACTTCCTTTAATCAATGTGAGCATAGCCTTTCCAATGAACCTTCAGAATGGGCAAAATGGAAGACACTTCCCCCTCTCTCTTTTGGTATTTATACACACAAAAAGTTGACTTACGTTAGTGGAACTGTGGTTGCAGCCTTTGCCTGCCTTTTACTTTTCAGGGCACGAAGCTTATCACCTTGTGTTACACAGTTTGCATCATCTTCATCACTGTACTGGATAAGTAAACAAATTATAAGACAAGGATTTTAAGTTTTACCCATTAATATCGCAGTTTTATTTTAAAAATTATAATGCACACAAACTTCTTCAAGAACAAAATCTGCAGATGTAAATTAAAGCACATTTACTTGTATAAATACAATTATATCTTCCCTAACTCATAGTTACTGCATTTAAATGTGCAAAGCATTAACTCATGAGCTATTCAATCAATATACCACCTGACTTTGAAATATTGGAAGTATTTTCAACAGTGCTGTTTAGATATAGCATTATCTTGGTTTCTATTCTTTCTTGGAATTCACATCTCTCTCTTTTCCTATATTTGGCTTTTAAAGACCACCACATCTCCTTTTACACTGGATGCCAGTGGCTAAACAAAGGTATCAGACAGTGTTCTAGAAGTCAGTTGTCATGGTAGGAAAAGGCATTTCAACACTTAAAAAAAAAAAAAAAAAAAAAAGCATATTTGAAATAGAACAAGAATACTTCTGCTTGCGAACTTCAAAACCTTGATTTGTGTCTGTTCTAATATTTACCTAGTGAATGAAAAAGTCTAAAATATAACAATATGCTCTTATTTCAACTGCAGCATGCACTTCCATCTTTCACACTTGCTGTCCATACCTTGTTGTCCCCAAATCTTTTAGTATGAAAAGGAACATAGCAAAACATACAAAAAGAATCTGACATCTTGAGCTTTATTGTACTCATAGCTTTGTCCATGTCCTAAGCGGTCCTCAACAGCAGTTAAAACATTTACAACAGCAGAACATTAGGACGTTTACCAGTTCAGTGTCTTTTCTGTTGGCTCTCCGGTTTTTTGCATCATTAATTGAAATATCATCTACTCCTGTGAGGATTTTTGTAACAGCAACTTTGCGATTTCCCTTTAACTTTGCACGGAAAATATCTCCTTCTGTCCAAAGTTCTGTCTGTTTCCTATTATGGAATGGAAAAAATAACCATGTTATAACTTTCCAGAAATTAGCAGTGTTGCTTGCTTTGTTTTTAAAGGAACTAATTTCTAATTTTTCTATTAAAATACAGTTTTTAATTAGTTTTCCAAATTACTGATTCTAACACAGTAACAGTCTACTTACTCTACAAGGAAGTGCTGCTGTGGTCCAATTACTGAGCCGGGTCTATTTATTCTAATCCAGGCAATGGTTTCAGCAGCTGTCATCCTGTAATGCTTCATAATATAACAGGCTATAAGTGTACCAGTTCGGCCAAGACCAGCTGTGTAAGATACAAGATTCTTTTTATACACATATTTTTACACAGAGTTTAAACTAAAATCTTAAGAACTAAAACTAAATCACTTGTATTGCTGCTTCTATGATTGACAAATATTTAATTGCCCATCTTACTAAATCTATCGCTGGCCAAACTTACATAGGGAGCAGTGTTTTCAAAAATTATGTCCAATATTTGTAACGTAACTTATTGTTTGAATAAAAGTATTACAATTTTAGGTTTAGAAAGTGACTTTCCAGTAAATCACAAATATGCTTTTGAAATCAAGCCTTTCAAAGTCAGCTGCTTTTTATGTACAGGAACAAATTATAAAGACAGCTGTCTATAGCACTATGCATCATAAAATACTTTAATATACAAATAAAATTTGCAAATTAAATGCTCAACTAATATACAAATAAAATTTGCAAATTAAATACTCAACTAAGAGAATATGAACTCAAAAATTGCCTTAAAGTAAGATAACTACCAACGCATCCCCTTACCAAGATCTATGGGGGGAAAAAAGACAGGCTTTGCAGTATGCCCTAAGGATAAACAAATCCAAGTCCCTGTCAACAGTCCTCTCCCAATTTAACTTGCCAGGGAAGAGGAGAGAGAAGTGTGTGAAGGAAGAGAAACTGGCTCCAGCTTAAGTGCCTGGACTGATCACAACTGCTGCCTGGGGTGAGAGACTGTTTGGTGATCAAGTCTCAAACTATTTAGGAATTTACTGATCAACAGCAATATCTTCAACTCTACCTAAAAGCGAATAGACAGACAAGGCAAATCATGCAGCACTGATATAAACAGGCTTGAAGGAATTAGATTTTTATTTTTCGTAATTTTGATGGATGAAATCAATGCTTAATCATTTTTTTCAATTTTTATCAATTTAAATGTTTACAGTTGTGCAAAGTCATAGGGGAGGAGGTCAGACAATTATTCAATGACAGTAGATATTGAGATTCAAAAAGTTAAAGCTTTATAACTGCCAGAACATCAATTGTTAATATCATGTCAAAACATCGTCAATATCCTTAAATCAAATTCTAAAGCTCTCAAGCAGCATTTTTCTTCCTTTGCCCACCTGTAAATTTCTATCATCGACGGAAATATTTTTTCAATGGTTTGAGTGAGTATAGCAAAATCAATGTTAACCAACATTTACCAACACAAATTTCAGTCTTCCAAGCCTAGATATGTGTGCTTTGAATGTGCTCCTAATGTAAGGTTGGATGTAAGCCTTGCTCAGTAACGAACACTGTGTGACATACACAAAATTATCACCTCCAGTCAACAGAAGGTCTCCTCCTGGCTCCCAGACCAGCACACCTTTCCATGGACAAAGAAGGCAGGAGGGATTTCTGCTGTGCTTGTGTCTCATCTGGGCATCTATGTCTACCTTGTGGAAGGCTGAATAGGGCTTGGGGACATGCTCAGTGCAGTTATGTAGGAGCTCTGTAGAGCTAGAGAACGTTCAGGTATTTTGTCAGCAAACCTCTAAAAAGCTTTATTAAATCTGTTCAAATGATTATTTTAAAGGCTTATAATTTAGCCAGATTTGGCTAGTTACTAAAGAAAATAAAAGCAGCTATCTCCATGGCACTTAGGACTAACACTGTACCAAATTTATAGTTTCTGCTGAAAAGCATGGAGATGATTGGAAAAAGAAGCGTTAACATTGACACTAGGGAAAAATAGGCTTGCAAATCTCATAAGTAGCTGAAAAGATCTGCCAAAACAAATAAACAAAAAAAATCAGCTGAAGCAGAGAACAAGCATGGAAAATATCAGCCAAAATGGTTACAGTTTGGCTAACTTATAATCAATTGGAAATAAGGGCTTATGATGCAAAGTGTCAGGTAAACTTAACTAATTATAGGCTTTGCTATCTACTCTCATCTCCACCTTGTAATATGAACTGTGCATGTAACATACCTTTGCAATGAACTGCTATAACACCTTCAGCATTTTCACAAATATTTAGGAATGTTTTGACTATAGTATCACTAGGTATGCTTCCATCAGCAAAGAAGAGGTCATAATGCTCAAAACCAGCATCTGAAAATCGTTTGGCATCATACATTTTTTTGTTAAGACGTATTATGGTAGTAACCTTGTGTCTTCTGAAATAGGGGAAATAGGCCTCAGGAGCATGGTGGGGATAACCTGCAGGCAGAAACAAAGGAACTAGTCATGAAAATTGCATATCCAAATGAAAAAAACAAACAACATGTAAAATATCTTATTTTAAAGTTATGTCCAATAGAAAAATTCCATTTCAGTCAGTTAATTTTGAAACAGTCTAATTCAAATACAGCTAAAGAAAGTCTTGGGCTTTATCATCGCCAAGCGTTCCCGCACCCTACCCCCAAAAAAGCTAAGAAAAGCATACCATCGGAGGAACAACTTTTTAAAAATGATAAAGTTGCTGTTACTCATAACAATCGATCAAATACACAGTAGTAGCATAGGGGTTTGTGTCCCCAAAGCATACCGTTTTCAGTTTTACTTCTTGAATGAGGTCCACTGAAGGCAACGAATTTGTTTGGTATTATCCAGTTAAAATCCCCATTTTCTGCTTTCTGTCAAGAGAAAATGCATGATTTACCATTATCTCTATATTTCAGGGATAATTTCAGGGCAAACTGCATGATTTACCATTATCCCTATATTTCAGGGCAAACTACGGCGTGCAGGCCACATCCAGCTGGCCAGCTGATTTAATCCAGCCCTCGAGTTCCCACTGGGGAATGGGGTCTGGAGCTTGCCCCGCTCCCGCGTTCCAGCCGGGGAGCAGGGTTGGTGGCCGCTCCACACATGCCTGCTGCGGTCACGGAAGCAGCAGCATATCCCCTCTCCATCTCCTATGTTTAGGGGCAGACAGGGGCCTCCGCGCACTGCCCCTGCAACTCCCATTGGCCGGGAACTGCAGGCAATGGGAGCTGCGGGGACGGCACCTGTTGACGGGGCAGTGCGCAGAGCCGCCTGGCTGCGCCCCCACGTAGGACCCAGAGGGCGGACATGCCGCTGCTTCCAGCAGCTGCATGAGGTAAGCGCAGCCCTGAGCCTGAGCCCCTCCATGCCCCAACCCCGAGCCCTAATCCATTTCCCACCCTCCAAATCCCTAGATCCCAGCCCAGAGCACCCTCCTGCACCCCAGCCCCAGCCACACCCCAGAGCCTGCGCTCCCAGCTGGAGCCCTCACCTCCCACACACACACCCCTGCCCTGAGCACCCTCCCACACTCTGAACCCCTCATTTCTGGCCCCACCCCAGAGCCCTCACTCCCTCCTGCATCCCAACCCCAATTTTGTGAGCATTCATGGCCCGCCATACATTTTCCATACCCAGATGTGGCCCTCGGGCCAAAAAGTTTGTCCACTTAGCTAGTTATAGAGGTATAAAAGAAAGAATCAAAATGACTGTCTGCTGGTGTAAGGGCCTGCTCTTACTGTGACAGTCTGAGGCCCTGTTCTTAGGCTAAGGCCTTTGGCTAAGCAGCAGAGGCAGCCATAAGCTGGGAAGCAAACGGTCACATCCTCACATTCCAAACTAGTCACATTGAAATAAGGTGCTATTGGGCTGTTAGGAATACAATCCTGTCCTGATAATGCCTATCACCTCCAGAGAAAGGGAAGTGCCTAGAAGATGTAAAAGGAAACTTAGGGTACGTCTTCACTATCTGCCTGATCGGTGGGTAATGATCGATCTATCGGGGATCGATTCATTGCGTCTCGTCTAGACACGATAAAATCGATCCCAGAATCAACGCCTGTACTCCACCTTGGCAGGAGGAGTAAGCGGAGTCGACGGGGGAGCCGCCGCGGTCGACTTGCCACCGTGAAGACGGCCAGGTAAGTTGAACTAAGATACTTCTACTACTAAGTTGCATATATTAGTTCAACGCCCCCCCCAGTGTAGCCCAGTCCAAAGTTTAACAACATCCTGTCTGGCAAGAACTCACTTATCAATAGCTAGGATGTGAAATCCTCATTTCTTTGTTGGTCTATCACTGTAGTCCCCATTTCCCTATTGTTTGTATAATCTGTCTGGTTCTGTGATTGTTTCTGTCTGCTGTATAATTAATTTTGCTGGGTGTAAACTAATTAAGGTGGTGGGATATAATTGGTTAAATAATCATGTTACAATATGTTAGGATTGGTTAGTTAAATTTCAGTAAAGTGATTGGTTAAGGTATAGCTAAGCAGAAGTCAAGTTTTACTATATAGTCAACAGTCAATCAGGAAGAAAGAGGGGGGAATGGGGCTGGGGAAATAGGAATCATGTTTTGCTAAGGGAGGGGAATGGGAACAGGGACACAGGTAAGGTTCTGTGGTGTCAGAGCTGGGAAGGGGGACACTAAGGAAGGAAACTGGAATCATTGCTTGCTGGAAATTCACCCCAATAAACATTGAATTGTTTGCACCTTTGGATTTCTTGCATGAACAGAGAACAACAATACCCGAAGGACCAGGGAAGTGAGCGGGTGAAGGAATAAGCCCCTAACAATGCCATGCTTCTTTGCCTTTAAGAGAGTATATTTATTCAAGTGTTGTAGACTGTTTAGCTGTACAGTTACACACAAGAAATTTCCCATAAATTCAGGTGAATTTCATGGGTTTGAAATTCCCAAGATCAATTATTACTTTTTTTTTTTCAAGTCTGCACTTTTGTCATCTATTACTTCCCACTTAAAGTTTCTTTTAAATGAATGCCAACTGGTCCTACTGATTAGCTAGAATTTGTCAAGTTGCTCATTAACTTTTCCAAGAGCAGATCCTGCCTCTGAGAAGTGCCTTTGGAACTGAAGTTTATCATCATCCTACAATGGATAAAAATCAGATGTGGAGAAATAAGTATCTAACTAACTACATCTTTCCAGATACCTCAACTCCACTTTACTTCCTATGCTCTTTCATCTCTTGAGCTTACAGTCACAAATGCAGGCTTCTAACTCCACCGTGTTTAAACTTAAATGACCTATCTTGCTCTCTTAGATCCTTAAATAAAACGTATGGTAATAGCGGTTTTAAAAGCAGAAATGGAACTGACAGCGACAAAAGCAATAGTGCATATCACAAAAAAATCATCTTCGTATTTATAGTAAGAGTAACACTACCACCATCTAGTGCTTATATGTCATCAATAGATCTCAACACACTTTAGAATCTCAAAGAACGTCAATATCATTATTCCTATTTTAAAGATGGGGAAACTGAGGCACAGAGAGGGGAAATAACTTGCCCCAGGTAAACCAGCAGGACAGGAACAGACCCCAGGTTTTCTAAGTCACAGTTCAGTGTTTATCCCCAGGCCACACACTTACCTCATAATGCTCATATTCATCTACATCAAAAGCACTGAAATCCAGGAAGCCATATCGCAAAGCCTAAAATCCACAATATAACTTTTAACAAAAAGAACCTTCATCAAAACACAAAATGCATCACCATTTTAAATTTCTGCATACCCCTTACAGTGGATTCTCGCAGTCCCTTCCAGTCCTATGATTCGATGATCTGTTTTTCACCACTGTGCCCGAGTAACATTTCCTCATTATATTAACTCCACTAATTGGACTGAACTCAACTGAATTCATAAACATTTTAACACTTGTGAAAATGCTGGAGTTGTGGAAAATATTTAGCATTCAGTCTTGGTCCAAGCAAACCCCTCCATTCCTGTGTCCATGTTACATATACTTCAATACAATTAACGATAAATAAGCAAGCCCACTCTTTTCTGATTTCACTTAAAAATAAAATGAGAACCAGGCCACAGAATCATTCATGGCAACACGTCTCAGAACCCCAGTCAACTAATTCAGGTTTACCAGGCTTGCTCTATGAACTAAAAATAGCAGTGCAGACATTCCTGCTGGGGCTGCATCTTGGGCTCTAAATCAAATCCCTGTGACAGGTTTCAGAAACCGAGAGGGAATATCTATACTGCTATTTTTAACCCTATAGCACACGCCTGAGTCAGCTGACCAGGTTTCTGAGGATCGCTGCCACAACTACTACTTCTGCCTGCCCCTCTCCCCCAAGTGTAGATATACTCAGAGTTGCAATAAACCCTTGGATGACTAAATCAGTGGTGCAGAAGGAATGAAGGGGCCTGGCAACCAGTTGTCTGATTCAGGTATTTTGTCTTGCAGAAACAAATGTTGAAACAATAAGGCCACGGAGTTATGCAAGCTCCCTCCTACAGTCATCATTAAGTTACACACAACCCCTTTATAATATTTACCATGCTGACTGTTTGGAAGACCAGTAATGGAGGGCTGTTTGGTCCAACAACTTACCAATTTCCACATTAATATCAGGATGTTAGAGGTAAACTGACTGGCCTGCCCATCTGACTCCATGGCTCCTGCTAAGATTTTCTCTAGATAACTCCCATCAAGGGAAGAACTTGCTCTATATTAGGGTGCCAGACCGCACCTATACATGTTCATTGGATTCCCCAGATAGCAGTCACAGGAGCTCAATTACTATACAAGTTGTATAGACTAGGCAGAATCAGACACATTGCTGTGGTGAAGGTCGAATAATTAGGCCCTTAGTTTCATGAGCTAATCTTGGTTGTATTATAATTAGCTGACAAACGTATCACTAAAAATTATAATTTTACTTACCTTATTTATTGCATGAAAGCAGTCAAGCAATGTTAGATGAAAATTGCAAGTACCAAATGAAGCATCCCTGTAACACACAAACATGTGAAATCAGTTTTGACAGCTGACAGCATTTCTAGTTTCATAAGCAAAACTGCCTGAGTTCCCTCATGCAGATCCAAAACTAAATGAATTAAAATGTTATTTCTCAAGAGCCAGCAGTAAAAAGATTTGATTATTAGTTATTTTAAAATACTCTACTGTTTTCCAATCTTGAAGTTTATTAATTTAAGTTTTAATTTATTTTTGATTGCCTTACTGGTATCTTATGTTAAAACACTTAGATGATCCAACAGTAAGTTTATTTCAGCCACCTTTTTTCAACAGAACTGCCACTTTCAGTTTTTGTTGGGAATAAAAGACTTTGGCAGTTTAGTGAATTTGGACAACACCACTTCCTGAAAGATGTTTATCTTGTTTGAAAATAAATATTTTTTAGAAAATAGTTTGTATACTGCGATTCCTTGTGTACTGTGAGATTTTTGGAATCTGATAAAAACACTGCATATGTGGATGGATAAGACTCAAATTACTTCTAACACCAACATTCCCTATTTAAGTATTAAATATATATGGCAGTTTAATTTTTCTAAACAAAGATTAAAGAAATAGCTATAGTAATATTTAAAGTGAATTTTCCTGAACTTACAGCTTCAAAATATTTAGCTGGACTATGCTTAAAAATAACAGTCTGATTTTCATTATAGCTCTTTTCCCTGCCATTCTTCTTAAATCATCTTGAGGTAGGAATAGAATGTTCTTGGTACTATGTCAGTTATTGACAAAGAAATGACTCAATGAAACTGATGAAACCATGAACTTAGAACTGATCTAAGGTAGGAAAACCCTATTTCCTATTATATTTTTTTAAAAAGTCTCTGAATTTCAGGATTATATATTTTAGTGGAATAACTGTTGGGTTTCAAATATTTGAGAAAGCCAGTAATGGTATTGTCAATGGCAATTTATAGTGGCAAGCAACACTTCCTAGCAACTGTGCTGTTTGAGGCATTAGAGTGAAGTAGTGTCTGGTTTAGGGTTTTTTTAAATGTGTAAAAGAGACACTTTGTTATAATGTTCTGACTAAAAATGACAAAAGTGAGAATTTCAGAGATCTGGCTGCATTTACTCTCTCTGCACTCCCCACTCCTCTAATGAGTTAGTGTGAAGGGGGGAAGAAGGGGAAAGGGAAGTAATAGAAAGAAAAGGAACTCATTCAGGAAACTGACAATAGGATACAGAGAATTTCTCTAAGACTTTAATATAAATTCCTCTATTAGGAAAGACCACAAGTAACTATTATCCGATTGCAACAGGCAATTCCTCTCTCACTGGCTAATGAATAGTCAGTATGGACAATCTAAAAAGAACAGGACCCTAAAGCACCATCTCAAGTCACAATTCTCTTCAGTGGCTTCCTCCTTCTAGTTGCATCAGGCTTGAACACCATGGGCAAAATCCTGGTCCCACAGAGCTCAGTGGGAGTTTTGTCATTTACTTTAATGGGGCCTGGATTTCACTCTTCATTCCAAAGGCTATACACAGCTATGCTGCTGCCAGAACTCAGCTCCTCTCATTCCCCCTTATGTTATGCTTATCGTCATACCACCTTTACCCTTGTGGAAGGTCCCCTCTTGCACGATAAACAACCTCACACTCCTCCAAATCCCTTTGCATCTTAGGTTATAAGCTCTTTGGGGCATACACATGTGTGTACGTAGCACCATGGGACCACAATTAAGGCCTCTAGGTACTACTGCAATATAAATAAACAATAAAAGTCAGTGGTGTGAATTAACTCGTTTTCCCATCACTAAACACTTTTTAGATGTTCTAAATAAGGTATTAAAATAGAGAGATTAAAAAAAAGTATTAAAATAAATTCTAAAAACAAACATGATCACCTTCCCTTGAAAAATAATACATTACCATTTGTCTACTGCAATAGCTTCTTTTCTATGCGCTCATCCCCAGCACAGTCTGTTATTTTTCCACTGTCATCCAATTTAGATTGCAAGCACCTCAGACAAAGGGCCTGGTCTTTCTAGAGGGCTTTAAGTCACCATATGTATCTGTAGCACTAAGTAACTATAATAAAATCTATCTTAGGTGACTAGAGGAGGAGACCAAAAAAAAATAAATAAATAAATAAAAGATAGGGGATTAGGTGGCCTCTTCTACAAGTTTCTCTGCAATACTAATCACAACTGACATCACCACTCTTCTTGACAGCCTCTGAAGCATGGAGGATTCAATAGATATGAAGGCTGAATGCCTCTCAATCCCAGAGCACATTGACATAGCTTGGAGAACCTTGCATTGTTCCATATTTTATGGATAAATAATGTCACTATGCAATGTCACCAAGTCTATCTAACAACTTTCATAAACACACTGAATTTACTCTATGCACTCTAAAAAGTTACTCCCAGAAATGGATGCATGATCTGCTGGGAGGGTAAAAATCACAGTTAAAAAGAGTGGGGAGGAGAGAGATAAAAGCTTGGTAGAGAGCTACGCCTCAAGAAGAGTCCTATTACTGCCATTTAAAGGAACTCTGAAAACAGGCAAAAACAGCTCCCAAAGCTCTACTACTGTTGATAAGGGAAAGGGAGCATACCAGAAAACCAAGACATTACAGAAAACCTTGCTGCTCCCAAAAAAGGGAGAAAAACATGAGACAGTTGCTCTGATAAGAAATGCTCACTTGCTTTTAGAGTCAGGAGTGAACGGATCACACTATAAATCTAAACATCAAGATAGTAAACTGGAGTTTTTTGGTTCTCCCTTTAACTTCCTGCATTTTATGAAAGCCTGTTTGATTGTTAGATAGTTTTATCTAACTTTTGAAAGCCTTATTGTTTTAGTTCTTGGAAGAACTTTACAAAATTGTTCATGATCAGGAACTATCAAACTTGTTTATCTACTGGATAAAAACAGAATGGCAATAAGAAGTCCGTAGTCTGGGATACCTAAAATTATATTCCCTCAGAGGTGAAGCAACTAGGAAGCAACTAGGAAGCAACCTTTTTATTTTTATTTATTTATTTTTAGATGTTTCCTCATTGGTAAAAATTTCATTTTACACAAAGAAGTACTAAATAATCAAGCATCTCTTTTTGGGGAGTGTGTTCAGCAAGTGACAGAAAAGATAGGTCAAAATTATTGCGGTCACCACAAAATATTTATATAAATAGATATTTTAGTATGAGGTTAAGAGAATTCAGACTGGGCGATTAATGGTATTAATTTAGAATTCATTATCATTAACTGTTCCTAGCTCCCTTTTTAGTGTGAATTCAAAGGGGAAAAAAGCTAATGAAAGTAAATAGTTATGTAAGCTTCCTCATATACTGTAGGTTTGCCAGCACACCTCAGTACTGACCTGCAATATCACTCCACTATCTGACCTTGTTTTCATCAGAGACTGCCAAATGTGTTGAGATGTGCAACAGTCATCGGCAAGGGTCCCCAACTCAGTGCCTCTGAACACCATTCAGAGATCATGACACACAGAATTCTAACATTTTTATAATTACCTGAAAGGAAGATAAGATACGTTTCCAGCCAATAAGAGCCTGTACACATCTTCGGGTGATTCTCTTAAGTATACTATCTATTTTTGGAAGAAGGAAAGAAAATAATTTTTAATGGTAACTTTAAGCTACCCATTAATAATGTTCAATGTTTATTGTAAAATATTAAACGAAATACCATAAAAAATACCATATGCTTGATAATGTCTTTTTCCTATAAGCACGGCATCAAGAACAAAAGAATATAAGCAAACAATTATGTGGTAGACAGAAGCAAAGCATATACTATATAACATACTGGCCAATATTAATGTTAGATTATGAATCATAGCATCCAATGTATAGACATCAGGATTTGTGTAGAGTTTCAGATCCCAGCGAAAGTGCTTTTGTGACACTATTGTACGAAATATACAATATTTTTGCTGTAATTCTCTAACATATTCTTCATGGACAATTTTGTACAAACTTTAAAGTGATTAAAATTTAAAAGAAATGTAAGAGAACACAAAACCTCTACGGCACCAGCAAAGCAATAAAGCTGCCCATCTGCAAAGCTGCTATACAGTAATAAAGGAGAATGTTGATCCTTTTAATGTTGGAGCTGTAGGAGATCACAGTATTCCAAATCTTGCATCGCCTTCAATGCACAACCTGAACAAACACTAGGTTAAGCAGTGTCCACTAATTAAATACAGATGTCACCAAAAAAAAAAAAAAAAAAAAAAAAAAAAGCAGCCTACAATTTAATAGAAGGTAAGAAACCCCAAAAACATAATGAGGGCAAAATATATTAGTACTAAGTACTGAAAACATTTTACTGTTAAAAGAAATCAGGAAAGGATGCCAGCTTCACAAGACCCCAGTTCATTACAGATTATGTCTAAAAAGCTGTCTGCACCAGGAGATTGATCCGTAGCTGCCAGCCACTCTCATCAATGGTTTCTCTTGAACCAGTACTATAAATTGTTTTTTCAATCAGTCATCCTTTCTGCGACTGTGCTGAAAACAATTTTGCCCTGTCTATATACTAGCTGTTACACCATTTTCAACACTGGTTAAAGGGCACTGACTGTTGACAGGAGTGGGTCAGTTTCCAACTATAAGATGGGGCCAGAGAGTTTACAGTAGTCCTTGTGAGGGACATTTGCCATCTCTTATTAGAACTATTGTTTCATATGGATGATGTTATTAAATATAAAGAAAATCTTTATATAAGAACACTGTACTTTACTGAAGTATAAATCCTAAAATGTTTAAATTGTTAAGAGATGTTTTAACATTTTAAATTACTTCCTAAATCTCTTTGTCAATAGTGCAAATTAAAAAACAAACATTAAACTAAGCACTTTAAGATCATTCAAATTAGACAAACAATTCACATTTCTTGTGCTAACAGCCACTTTTCCCAAAATATCCGCCCAAAAGTATTTTTTTTGTTTTTAGACAGAAATAAAGTAAAAAAGTATTTACTTAAAATTTTCCCTCACCATTTAAGACTTTTTCTAGGCATATTTTCTTTAAAAAAAAAAAAAAAAAAAAAAAAAAAAGCTGGCTTTGCCTTGTAATTACAGTTATACAGCTGTAAAGCCAGATCTGAAGTTTAACAAAATCATGGTTGAGGGGAACCATGTTGGTAACAAAGCTGGAAACATTTTCAAAACCAACATAAAATGACATAACATAAAACAACATAAAATAAAGTGTTGACTTTTACTGGTTTTCCTCTTGCAAGGAGAACAAACAGGAAAATATTTAACATCACTAGTAGCAGGATGAAACAAAAATAAAACTATTTTTTAAGCAGGTAGGAATTTTAGCTTACTTTTGGTCATTTAAATACTCTGAATCCCTTCAAAAAATTGCCTTCTTTTACTCAAACAAACATCCAGGGACAAAGAGACTAAAATTAAGTACAAAATATTGTTCAAGGACTATTCCTCAGATGTCCATCCAATTAGCATTCCCAGGACGGTGTAGTTTAACACCACAATTATCTATTACATGGTTTGGATGTATAGGCTGTATTCCAAGAATAGTCAAGCCTGTTTTGATAAAACGGACACGACACATCCAGCAGCACTAGTTATTCTCAACCTTTAACACAGTGCCAAAAGCTGCACAAAGCACTCCACAATCCATCAGCTGTACTAGGAAAACAAGACTCCCTTCCCCACAGAACAGGAATAGCAACTAGAGGTGCAAGCAAACAGTAAGGGCCTGTACTAGTGCATAGTCTACACTAAAAAAGTAGAAATGCAGCTTATACCATCTATCCTCCTTGCGTAGATGCAGTTTATACTGGCAAAAGAGTACATTTGCCCAAATGAAATAAACTATACTACCAAAAGCACTTTTTTGCCAGTATAGAAGTGTTATTTAAAACAACAAAAATCACACCCTTAAACAACATTGTTATACTGGCAAAAGTTTTAAATGGAGACCTGATCTGAGCAGTAAAATGGTTATAACACGATTTTAAACACACAAATTGTTAACACACAATCTTAATGCTCAGCATACAGACAAGGACAGTTGTTTTTAAAATTATGTCAGTAAATATGACTTTCAGCACAGCAGTCCTAACTACACTTACGGCTGACATGTCTAATAAATATTTGCACACATGTACACAGTAACAGGATGTCATTTTCCAGGGTAGACAAGACCTAAAGAGCAAAGCCCTGTGGAGCAAAAGTAACTGTAGAAGGAAGCTTCACAGAATAGCTGAGTTTTTCAGAACTTGTGCAGACAGGGAATGATCTTGATGAACTTCAGGAGGGAGAATGTTCTAGATCACTGGTCACCAACCCGTAGACTGCGATCGACTGGTGGATCCTGGAGCCTCTACCCCTCCTTCATCCCAGCCCCTGCCCCAGGCTCAGCCCGGAGCCTCCTCTCACCCACACTCCGAACCCTTCGGCCCCAGCCCTGAGCCTGCACCCCCTCCCAAACCCCAACCTCTGCCCCAGCCCAGTGAAAGTGAGTGAGGATGGGAGAGAGCGAGCAACGGAGGGATGGGGGATGGAGTGAGCGGGGCGGGGCCTCAGGGAAGGGGCAGGGTAGATCCTGGGTTGCACTTAAATTCAAAAAGTGATCTTGTGTGTACAAAGGTTGAAGACCACTGCTCTACATGTAAGAGATGACACATAAGAAGTTGCAAAGACAAGTGCTGATGAAGGAGATACATGGACCCATCAGTAAAAAGTGGCTTGCACAGAACTTGGGTACAGGATATGGTGAGTAGGTGTGATGTTATGGGGTGCTTTAGAGGAAATGGAGAGGCTCAGCCTTTACACCAAAGTAGTCAATAGTGGACCATGTGCCAAATCCGGACAGCCAGAGGTTTTTGAATGGATCCCAAAATTTTTATTTACTTATCATCATTTTTTATTCTTTTACCTGGAGTCTGGACATTGACTATACCTTGACCAAGAAATTTGGACCATAGATGGAAGGCTACAAAGAGATGTTATACATGTTTAAAAAAAAAAAATCTTGCAGTTGCATAGTGGAGGAGGTTATAGTAGTCACAGTGAAGAGAGGTGCCTTGCCAATGCAGATATTAACTAATGGTCAAATTATAGAAATATTGTCGAGCAAGCAGCAATGAGATTTGATGATGACTAGATGGGAGAGAAAGGAGAGTATAGACAAAGATGATGCTGAACTTATTGTGAGCTTGGAGTACAGGTAGGATGGTCCGTAAACAGTGACAAAGGAAGGGGAAGAGGAAGGGTTTACGGAAGATAAACTCCAGTTGGCAAGAGAACATTCAAGAGAAAATCTTGGCCACACAAGCAAACATGTAAGACTAAACTAGAGAATGAAAGGTGTGAGTAGCAAAATAGGTTTGTGAATCACTGGCACAGAGCGGTTGACTGAATCTATTGGAGTAAGCACAGTGTAGAGGAAGCAGAGGAGGACACCGAAGTATACTGACAACAAGATGGGGGGAGGGTGGGGAAGAGAGAGAGGTGAAGCTGCATCCCAGTGTTCCCAGGGAACACTGAAGAAGAGTTTGAAGATATGATCTAAAGAAACATGGGATTTGCAGAAACCAGGGTGTAGAACTTGTGGAGGAGATTGATCAACAGATCTAAAGATGGCCGAGAAATTTTAGAACTTGAGCAAGCGACCATGAGACTTGATCAAGAAAAGGTCATTTGAGAGTTTAATGAGAGCAGGTTCATTGGAATGAAGTGGTAAGCAGAGTGCAGGGGACTGAAGAAAGAACTGGAAAAGAGAATTAGTGAATGGGAAAAGACCACTTGCTTCAGGAGTTTGAAGGCAAAGGGGAAGAGGGAGATGGGCAACAGTTGGAGGCAAGTGGGAGCTGAGAGAAGATTTCTTCAGGAGACAGAAGACAAGTACTTGCTTCAAGGAAGAGGTGAAGGAGCTAGAGAAGTGTGACTGTAAGGGCAGAAAAGGTAACTACGGGCATTTCTACACTTCCCATGGATCGATGCTGCAGCGATTGATTCACCAGGGATCATTTAGCAAGTCTAGTGAAGACCCGCTAAATCAACCACAGATTGCTCTCCTCTTGACTCCGGTACTCCACCAGAACGAGAAGCATAAGGTAAGTCGACAGCAGAGTTTCTCCCATCAACCCAGCGCGGAGTAGACACTGCAATAAGTCAATCTAAGCTATGTCGACTCCAGCTATGTTATTCACGTAGCTGGAGTTGCATAACTTAGGGCAGGTCTACACTCCGGGGTTAAATCGACCTAAGAGACACATTGTAAGATTAGAAGTACATCTGAGATTTCAGAGTACAAGATTAAAAAAAGGATTAAAGTGTTGGAGTCGTGAACAGTATAGGATGAAGACAGAGTTCCTAACATGTTTTGCAAATTTAGGGGACAGAGAACTAGGTCTTAGGCCAAAAAAAAAAAAAAAAAGAAGAGAGGAACAAAGAAGAGGGTTTGCCTTTCGGGGATAAAGACCCTGAAGTTGAGATTGGTTTATTAGGATACATAATGTAAGCTTTTTCTAGTAAAATCCCTGGGTATTTTCTAGTATTTCAGGTGCAAGCCCCCCCACCTTGCATACACACACAACCTTTTTGTGAAATTTTTAATTTCACTAATGCAACAAATAGAAGATGGTATTAAGAAGAGAACAGGCTGCAAATAATCAAGCAAATATATCAAGTGATCTATCCAAATAGATCTTGCTGGTAAAATACAAGATCATACCAAAAATGAAATGGGAAAAACAATCTACAAAAATTGCACGTGTCCAATTTTTCTTAAAACTGTTCTCGTTATCAATCTATTCATTTTCCAGGAAACAGTCTTTCACTCACATGACAGCTAGTTGCTCAATAAAAACTTGTTTTTAAAAGAAGGAAAATCCCATTATCTAACACCTTTAATACAATATCTGTACAATACATATATTTTATATTTATTTTAAATGTGAGTGTGCATATGCAGAAAAAGTTTCACTCCAAAAGACTGGGGGGTTACTGTTACACAAAAGCACAGTTTAAAAGGTTTTTTTAAAAAAATATGGTAAGTAACTGTCAGTTAAGTTATTAACACAGAACAGGCATTTTTCAGTCAACCATAATAATCCATTGCAGTTTCATCCATGGATCAACATATATAAAACACTACTACTGTTCTAGATAATCTAAAATTCCCCTGTTGGCTTTATATACATTAAAAAAATCCTGATCTCACAGTACATAAATAATATGCTTGTAATTAGCAATGGGAACATACTATCACCCTAGCTAATTACCTTTACAATTATGACATCTGTTTCTAGTTAAGGCATACGGGGTGCAAGTTCGTTAAGAATTGAGAAGATTTTTTTCCAAATAAGTGTACTTTTCTACAGATACCTACAAACACAGCTCATGCAAATCCCTACCCTTGTACATAATCCTATCGACATCAGTTGGATTACACAACAGAGGAGGGATAGCCTAGTCTGCATATCCTCTCTCCTGTCAAGAAGGATGAGCTCTGTAGGAAAATTTAGAAAGTGACCTTTATGTGTAGCAATATATACCATGGGATGAAGGAAAGAATTGTTCTTTTACTAGAACTTGGTGATAACCTAGAATTTTAACAAGAGATTGTTCAAACCACGGTGCAATTATTAAATACATTAAGAGAGATGGGACAAACAGTTAATAACAGCAAGGGAAAGGAAGTTCCATCTGAAGGAGGCATCCTAAACTTTAGTGCTACACAGGGTTATCAAAGAAGAATTTTACCTCATTCTGTAGTGTCACCATACAAATTTTACATTGCTACTTTGCCTTTTTCAGAAGATTAGCCTATTTAAATCTAACTCAAAACAGTTAAAAATTGCAACAAACCAACTCTGTATTCTAGTGATACAAAACACTTCTATAGCATTTGAAATAAGACAGTGCTCATAAAGTACTCTGAACATTCAAACTCCACCTCCACTCTCCCCCCCCAACAAAAAATCCTTAATTTTAAAATCTACTTAACATAGCAAGTTAATCACATCATTTACAAAACTCAAGCACTCAAAACCAAGAAAATAATGAAATATGCTTATGGGAAGCATAAGATTTATTATGTCATGACACAACTGCTTTAACACTTACCCAAAATAATAATTCTAACAGCTGTAAACTGCAAACGAACACATCACAACCCCCTTCTGAACAAACATAGAATCTACAGTACATATATAGCACATAGATCAGCCTCAAATGCAAGTCCACACAGATGCATACATTTCACCATAAATTAATACTGAACAGTTCTATTACATGGATGATTGCGGTTTCTCAAGAATATATAAATACTTTACAAAAAAAGATTCTCAACAGCTGATAGATTAACTGATATTTCCCACCTAATCATATGTCTTACAAGAAAATATTTAAATAGCAGAATCAAGATAAAAATACAACAAATTAACCTAAAGGTCAGAGTTAAATTTGTTGTGTTGTCACGAAACACACAGATGGCCAATGAAAGACAAATGGTTATTTGTTTTTATAAACAATTAAAGTAGATCAAAACAAGCTCACGAGGAGAGAAACCTCCCACCTCTGAAAAACTCAAAATTAATCATGAAAAAGGAAGAACCATAAAAAGCCTTGCAAGTGAGGAGGGAAGATAACCCAAGAAAGCCATTAGCTGCAGAGTCTAGTGAGGACACACTAGAAGGGAGCACGGTCTTAAGTACAAGCACATCCCGCACAACCTTACTTCTACCAAGGAAGAAGGGGAAATCAGGTAAGTACAAGAAGGAGTAAAACTTCAAGGCTACTGGAAAAGCCTGGTAGAGAGAGAGGTGAGATTAAACTGTTACTGTGAATGCTAACCAATTTATTTGAGCATAAGCTTTCGTGAGCTACAGCTCACTTCATTGGATGCATAAAGTGGAAAATACAGTGAGGAGATTTATATACACACAGACCATGAAAAAATGGGTGTTTATCATACACATTGTAAGGAGCGTGATCACTTAAGATGAGCTATTACCAGCAGGAGAGTGGGGTGCGGGGAGAGAAAACCTTTTGAAGTGATAATCAAGGTGGGCCATTTCCAGGAGTTAACAAGAACGTCTGAGGAACGGGTTTGGGGGGGAGGAATAAACAAGGGGAAATAGTTTTACTTTGTATAATGACTCAACCACTCCCAGTCTCTATTCAAGCCTAAGTTAATTGTATCCAATTTGCAAATTAATTCCAATTCAGCAGTCTCTCATTGGAGTCTGTTTTTGAAGTTTTTTTGTTGAAGAATAGTCACTTTTAGGTCAGAAATCGAGTGACCAGAGAGACTGAAGCGTTCTCCGACTGGTTTATGAATGTTATAATTCTTGACATCTGATTTGTGTCCCTTTATTCTTTTACGTAGAGACTGTCCAGTTTGACCAATGTACATGGCAGAGGGGCATTGCTGGCACATGATGGCATATATCACATTGGGGGCTGAAGGTGATGGCTAGTGGCGTTCTGTTATTTTCTTTGTTAGGCCTGTCCTGTAGTAGGTGACTTCTGGCTACTCTTCTGGCTCTGCCAATCTGTTTCTTCACTTCAGCAGGTGGGTACTGTAGTTGTAAGAATGCTTGATAGAGATCATGTAGGTGTTTGTCTCTGTCTGAGGGGTTGGAGCAAATGCGGTTGTATCGTAGAGCTTGGCTGTAGACAATGGATCATGTGGTGTGGTCAGGGTGAAAGCTGGAGGCATGTAGGTAGGAATAGCGGTCAGTAGGTTTCCGGTATAGGGTGGGGTTTATGTGACCATCGCTTATTAGCACTGTAGTGTCCAGGAAGTGGATCTCTTGTGTGGACTGGTCCAGGCTGAGGTTGATGGTGGGATGGAAATTGTTGAAATCATGGTGGAATTCCTCAAGGGCTTCTTTTCCATGGGTCCAGATGATGATGATGTCATCAACGTAGAGCAAGTAGAGTAGGGGCATTAGGGGACGAGAGCTGAGGAAGCGTTGTTCTAAGTCAGCCATAAAAATGTTGGCATACTGTGGGGCCATGCGGGTACTCATAGCAGTGCCGCTGATTTGAAGGTATGCGTTGTCCCCAAATGTGAAATAGTTATGGGTGAGGTCACAAAGTCACAAAGTTCAGCCACCAGGTTTGCCGTGACATTATCGGGGATAGTGTTCCTGATGGCTTGTAGTCCATCTTTGTGTGGAATGTTGGTGTAGAGAGCTTCTATATCCATAGTGGTCAGTAGGTGTTTTCAGGAAGATCACCGATGAACTGTAGTTTCCTCAGGAAGTCAGTGGTGTCTCGAAGATAGCTGGGAGTGCTGGTAGCGTAGGGCCTGAGGAGGGGGTCTACATAGCCAGACAATCCTGCTGTCAGGGTGCCAAAGCCTGAGATGATGGGGTGCCCAGGATTTCCAGGTTTATGGATCTTGGGTAGCAGACAGAATACCCCAGGTCGTGGTTCCAAGGGTGTGTCTGTGCGGATTTGTTCTTGTGCTTTTTCAGGGAGTTTCTTGAGCAAATGCTGTAGTTTCTTTTGGTAACCCGCAGTGGGATCAGAGGGTAATGGCTTGTAGAAAGTGGTGTTGGAGAGCTGCCGAGCAGCCTCTTGTTCATATTCCGACCTATTCATGATGGCAACAGCACCTCCTTTGTCAGCCTTTTTGATTATGATGTCAGAGTTGTTTCTGAGGCTGTGGATGGCATTGTGTTCTGCACTGCTGAGGTTATGGGGCAAGTGATGCTGCTTTTCCACAATTTCAACCCAGGAACCTATCCTTGCAACAAAGCCCGTTGCCAACTGTGCCCACATATCTATTCAGGGTACACCATCATAGGGCCTAATCACATCAGCCACACTATCAGAGGCTCGTTCACCTGCACATCTACCAATGTGATATATGCCATCATGTGCCAGCAATGCCCCTCTGCCATGTACATTGGTCAAACTGGACAGTCTCTACGTAAAAGAATAAAGGGACACAAATCAGATGTCAAGAATTATAACATTCATAAACCAGTCGGAGAACGCTTCAATCTCTCTGGTCACTCGATTTCTGACCTAAAAGTGACTATTCTTCAACAAAAAAACTTCAAAAACAGACTCCAATGAGAGACTGCTGAATTGGAATTAATTTGCAAATTGGATACAATTAACTTAGGCTTGAATAGAGACTGGGAGTGGTTGAGTCATTATACAAAGTAAAACTATTTCCCCTTGTTTATTCCTCCCCCCCAAACCCGTTCCTCAGACGTTCTTGTTAACTCCTGGAAATGGCCCACCTTGATTATCACTTCAAAAGGTTTTCTCTCCCCGCACCCCACTCTCCTGCTGGTAATAGCTCAT
This sequence comes from Natator depressus, assembly GCF_965152275.1. NCBI lineage: Eukaryota > Metazoa > Chordata > Testudines > Cheloniidae > Natator > Natator depressus. The sequence goes on along the minus strand of NC_134238.1, from coordinate 86,734,032 downwards.
CTTAAGTGATCACGCTCCTTACAATGTGTATGATAAACACCCATTTTTTCATGGTCTGTGTGTATATAAATCTCCTCACTGTATTTTCCACTTTATGCATCCAATGAAGTGAGCTGTAGCTCACGAAAGCTTATGCTCAAATAAATTGGTTAGTCTC